>NW_017207100.1:0-4574 GCF_001704415.2 Capra hircus | reverse complement strand
TTTGCACTTAGTCCCAGCGTCTTGAGGAGGGCTTAGGGGCTGGTGGGTTGCACACTGCAAGGGCTCCAGCAGTGAAAGCTCTGTCAGAGGGAAGCGAAGGGCAACAGCAGGCTCCTTCAGCGGTTTGCTTGGCCGCCCAGACTAAAGCTCCGCACGGAGCACCAGGTCCAAGGGCCCTGGCTGGGTTTTGCATCCCCAACTCCAGAGGCTGACTCCGTGGGGCCTAGAAAGTGTGTGAGAGACGTAGGTTCCCTAGCACTCTCCTCCCCAGCAGAGACATGTGCAGGTGGTTGGGGCCTGATCCGGCGTGTCTGGGTTCCCGCCCACAGCCCAAATCAGGGAAGCAGCCCTGAGGCAAGACCTGCTGGAGGAGCCCTGCGCGCCCCGCCTGATAGGCGAGAGCACAGCAGCAGTGTAACGAGCCTCCTCGGGAGAAGAGGAGGCAGCCGAGCCCAGTCAAGAGGAAAGCCTGCTTGCACGGAGCTAAGTGCGCCTCCAGACGGCAGAGCTCTAGCTCTGCTCAGAGCCCCGATCTGGCAGAGTTCTGGGGCGCGAGGCTGCTCCTCCGGGGGCTAGACTTGCCCAGTCTTGCCTTGCTTTTAGGCTGCCTCTCCAGGAAGGAGCAGGCAGCAGGAGCCTGGGAGTCGCCACTGGCGCCTTCCTTGCCTCAGCTCCAATCCTGCCTTGCGTTTGCACATAGATGCCAGGCGTCGTTGGGGAGGGCTTAGGGGGTGGTGGGTTGCACACTGCCAAGGGCTTCAGCAGTGAGAGCTCTGTCAGAGGGAAGGGAAGGGCAACTGCAGGGCTCCTCCAGCGGTTTCTAGGCCGCCTAGAATCAGCGCCGCACCGGAGAGCACCAGGCTCCCAGGGCCCCTGGCTGGGGTTTTCAGCCCCGCACACACGGAGGCTGATTCCTTGGGTGCCCAGAAAGTGTATGACAGAGGTAGGTTCCCTAGCACTCTCCTCCCCAGCAGAGACATGTGCAGGTGTTTGGGGCCTGATCCTGCGCGTCTGGTTTCCCGCCACAGCCCCAACTCAGGGGAAGCAGCCCCTGAGGCAAGACCTGCTGGAGGAGCCCTGCGCCCCCGCCTGATAGGCGAGTGCACAGCCAGCAGGGAAGCGAGCCTCCTCGGGGGAAGAGGAGGCAGCCCAGCCCCGTCAAGTTGAAAGCCCTGCTTGCACGGAGTTAAGTGTGCCTCAGTACAGCAGATCTCTAGCTCTGTTCAGAGGCCCGATCTAGCAGAGTTCATGTCGCCAAGATGCTCTGCCATAGGCGAGCCTTGCGCAGACTTGCCTTGCTTTTAGGCTCCCTCCCCAGGAAGGAGCAGGCTGTGTGAGGCTGGGAAACGCCACTGGCGCCTTCCTGGCTTCAGCTCTACCCCTGCCTTGCCTTTGCACTTAGTTCCCAGCGTCCTTGAGGAGGGCTTAGGGGCTGGTGGGTTGCACACTGCCAAGGGCTCCAGCAGTGAAAGCTCTGTCAGAGGGAAGCGAAGGGCAACAGCAGGGCTCCTTCAGCGGTTGCTTGGCCGCCCAGACTAAGCTCCGCACGGAGAGCACCAGGTTCCAAGGGCCCCTGGCTGGGTTTTGCATCCCCACACTCCCAGAGGCTGACTCCGTGGGTGCCTAGAAAGTGTGTGAGAGACGTAGGTTCCCTAGCACTCTCCTCCCCAGCAGAGACATGTGCAGGTGGTTGGGGCCTGATCCTGGCGTGTCTGGGTTCCCGCCCACAGCCCCAACTCAGGGGAAGCAGCCCCTGAGGCAAGACCTGCTGGAGGAGCCCTGCGCGCCCGCCTGATAGGCGAGAGCACAGCCAGCAGTGTAGCGAGCCTCCTCGGGAGAAGAGGAGGCAGCCGAGCCCAGTCAAGAGGAAAGCCCTGCTTGCACGGAGCTAAGTGCGCCTCCAGGACGGCAGAGCTCTAGCTCTGCTCAGAGCCCCGATCTGGCAGAGTTCCTGGCGCGAGGCTGCTCCTCCGGGGGCTAGACTTGCCCAGTCTTGCCTTGCTTTTAGGCTGCCTCTCCAGGAAGGAGCAGGCAGCAGGAGCCTGGGAGTCGCCACTGGCGCCTTCCTTGCCTCAGCTCCAATCCTGCCTTGCCTTTGCACATAGATGCCAGGCGTCGTTGGGGAGGGCTTAGGGGGTGGTGGGTTGCACACTGCCAAGGGCTTCAGCAGTGAGAGCTCTGTCAGAGGGAAGGGAAGGGCAACTGCAGGGCTCCTCCAGCGGTTTCTAGGCCGCCTAGAATCAGCGCCGCACCGAGAGCACCAGGCTCCCAGGGCCCCTGGCTGGGGTTTTCAGCCCCGCACACACGGAGGCTGATTCCTTGGGTGCCCAGAAAGTGTATGACAGACGTAGGTTCCCTAGCACTCTCCTCCCCAGCAGAGACATGTGCAGGTGTTTGGGGCCTGATCCTGCGTGTCTGGGTTCCTGCCCACAGCCCCAACTCAGGGGAAGCAGCCCCTGAGGCAAGACCTGCTGGAGGAGCCCTGCGCCCCCGCCTGATAGGCGAGTGCACAGCCAGCAGGGAAGTGAGCCTCCTCGGGGGAAGAGGAGGCAGCCCAGCCCCGTCAAGTTGAAAGCCCTGCTTGCACGGAGCTACGTGCGCCTCCAGTACTGCAGAGCTCTAGCTCTGCTCAGAGCCCGATCTGGCAGAGTTCCTGGCGCGAGTCTGCTCTGCCGGTGGCTAGCCTTGCCCAGTCTTGCCTTGCTTTTAGGCTGCCTCTCCAGGAAGGAGCAAGCAGCAGGAGCCTGGGAGTCGCCACTGGCGCCTTTCTTGCCTCAGCTCCAATCCTGCCTTGCCTTTGCACATAGATGCCAGGCGTCGTTGGGGAGGGCTTAGGGGCTGGTCGGTTGCACACTGCCAAGGGCTCCAGCAGTGAGAACTCTGTCAGAGGGAAGGGAAGGGCAACTGCAGGGCTCCTCCAGCGGTTGCTTGGCCGCCCAGATTCAGCGCCACACGGAGAGCACCAGGCTCCCAGGGCCCCTGGCTGGGGTCTTCTGTCCGGACACCCGGAGGCTGATTCCGTGGGCGCCCAGAAAGTGTATGACAGAGGTAGGTTCCCTAGCACTCTCCTCCCCAGCAGAGACATGTGCAGGTGTTTGGGGCCTGATCCTGCGCGTCTGGTTTCCCGCCCACAGCCCAAACTCAGGGGAAGCAGCCCCTGAGGCAAGACCTGCTGGAGGAGCCCTGCGCCCCCGCCTGATAGGCAAGTGCACAGCCAGCAGGGAAGCGAGCCTCCTCGGGGGAAGAGGAGGCAGCCCAGCCCCGTCAAGTTGAAAGCCCTGCTTGCACGGAGTTAAGTGTGCCTCAGTACAGCAGATCTCTAGCTCTGTTCAGAGGCCCGATCTAGCAGAGTTCATGTCGCCAAGATGCTCTGCCATAGGCGAGCCTTGCGCAGACTTGCCTTGCTTTTAGGCTCCCTCCCCAGGAAGGAGCAGGCTGTGTGAGGCTGGGAAACGCCACTGGCGCCTTCCTGGCTTCAGCTCTACCCCTGCCTTGCCTTTGCACTTAGTTCCCAGCGTCCTTGAGGAGGGCTTAGGGCTGGTGGGTTGCACATTGCCAAGGGCTCCAGCAGTGAAAGCTCTGTCAGAGGGAAGCGAAGGGCAACAGCAGGGCTCCTTCAGCGGTTGCTTGGCCGCCCAGACTAAGCTCCGCACGGAGAGCACCAGGTTCCAAGGGCCCCTGGCTGGGTTTTGCATCCCCACACTCCCAGAGGCTGACTCTGTGTGTGCCTAGAAAGTGTGTGAGAGACATATGTTCCCTTAGCACTCTCCTCCCCAGCAGAGACATGTGTTTGCGGAGGGCTTAGGATCGCTGAGTTTCCGCACTTCAAGGGCTCCAGCACTGAGAGCTCTGTCGACGGGAAGGGACAAGGGCAACTGCAGAGCTCCTTCAGCTGTTGCTTGGCTGTCCAGACTCACGCCACATTGGTGAGCAGCATGCACCAGGGCCCTGGGTGGTTGTCTGCCAGCCAGCAGAGCTGCGACTCACTTGTGGTCTTCCATCATTTGCCTGAAATACATAGGTTCCCTAATGCTCTTCTCCCCAGCAGAGCTGTGTGCAGGTTGTTGGGCCTGCCCCTGCGTGTCTGGGTTTCCCGCCCACAACCCCAGCTCAGGGAAGTAAACCCCTGAGCCAAGACCTGCAGGAGGCGAGGTATGGCTCCGCCTGGAAGCCGAGTGCACAGGACAAGTGGAAGGGAGCCTCCTCCGCGGGAAGAGGAGGCAGCCCAGTCGCCTGCTGCCTGCAAGCCTTGCTGGGGTGGAGCCGAGTGCGCCTCCAGTATGGCAGAGCTCCAGCTCCGCTGAGAGCCCTGATCTGGCAGAGTTCCTTGCGCGAGGCTGCTCTGCCTGGGCGAGCCTTGCCCAGACTTGCCTGGCTTCTAGACTTCCTGCCCAGGAAGGAGCAGTCTGCACGAGGTTGGGAGACGCCACTGGCACCTTCCTGGCCTCAGCTCTGCTCCTGCCTTGCCTTTGCACCTAGGCCCCAGGCCGTTCTTGTGGTGGCTTAGGGGCCGGTGGCTTCCACACTGCAAGGGCTCCAAACAGTGAGAGCTCTGTTTCGAGGGAAATGAAGGG
>NW_017207099.1:0-4575 GCF_001704415.2 Capra hircus | reverse complement strand
GACATGGATCTTGGGTACTTCTGGAGTCTCCCCAGGGAGTCAGTCCTCGTCTCGAGTGGGGGCATGCACGTGCGCTTTCCTCCCGAGCTGTAGCAGCAGTTCACGCTTCCCTTCGCGAGGATCAAGGGATCTGTGGCTTTCCCTCGAGGCTTTCTTTCCCACGAGGCTTTCCCACAGGGTTGTCCCACGTGCCACCGTGGTGTGAGTCGATCCTCGGGCTTGAAAGTCGAGGCAGTGCAGGGAAAACAGGTTTCCCTGGAATGACTGAGACATCTGGGGACTCTGGGAATGGTGGCATGACCCTGGAGTTCCTCTCGCCTTTCCTGTGGAGAGCGCCTCCTCTTGAGATGCGACGGAACGCCGGGCATTCTTTCCCGACCACGCAGGGAAAGGATCTCTCCTCTCGAGCAAGGAGCGGAAAACGCGGCTCCTCTGGATGTGGGCGGGACTCTCGTGACTCCTCTCGAGTGGAGACGGGTATGTCCGGGAACTTCTTGAGTTGCAGCAAGGGTGTGAAGGACCCTTTGGAAGTTCCAGAGGTTAGGTGTGATTATCCTTGAGACGATTCAGGGGAAATGGTCCTCATGTCGCCTGGAGGGAGAACCTCCTGGATTTTCTCGAGTTGCGGCAGGTGCTCTCGACTTATGACGCGCGACCTCAGGGACCCGCTCTGGTGCCTCAGGAAAGGCCAGTCCCCAGCGAGTTGGTCGGGGCATCTCGGGATTCCTCTCTTGTCGATGCCAGGGCCTAAGACCTTGTGTGGAGTCGGTGAAGGAACCTGAGGATTCCTCTCCAGGGCTGACATGGATCTTGGAGTATTGCTGGAGTCTCCCCAGGGGAGTCAGTCCTCGTCTCGATTGGGGGCTTGCACTTGCGCTTTCCTCCCGAGCTGTAGCAGCAGTGTCACGCTTCCCTTCCCTTGGATAAAGGATCTGTGGCTTTCCCTCGAGGCTTTCCCACGAGGTTTCCCACAAGGCTTCCACAGGATGTCCACGAGCCACCGTGGTGTGAGTCCATCTTTGGCTTGAAAGTCGAGGCAGTGCAGGAAAACAGTTTCCCTGGAATGGACTGAGACATTTGGGGACTCTGGGAATGGTGGCACGACCCTGGAGTTCCTCTCGCTTTTCCTCTGGAGATCGCCTGCTCTTGAGATGCGAAAGGAACACGGGAATTCTTTCCCGACCACGCAGGGAAAGGATCCCTCCTCTCGAGCTAGGAAGCGGAACCGGGGCTCCTCTGGATGTGGGCGGGACTCTCTCGTGCTTCCTCTCGAGTGGAGACGGGTAAGTCGGCGGGGGAACTTCTTGAGTTGCAGCAAGGGTGTGAAGGACCCTTTGGAAGTTCCAGAGGTTAGGTGTGATTAGCCTCTAGACGCCTCAGCGGAAATGGGCCTCATCTGGCCTGGAGGGCAGAACCTCCTGGATTTTCTCGAGTTGCGGCAGGTGTCTCGACTTACAACGGGGACCTATGGGACCCGCTCTGGTGGCCTCAGGAAAGGCCAGTCACCATGCGAGTTGTTCGGGTGCCTCTCGTATTCCTCTCCCGTCGATGCCGGACCTAAGACCTTGTGTGGAGTCGGTGCCAGAACCTGAGGATTCCTCTCCAGTGCTGACATGGATTTGGGGTACTTCTGGAGTCTCCCCAGGGGAGTCAGTCCTCCTCTCGAATTGGGGCATGCAGGTGCGATTTCCTCTCGAGCTGTAGCAGCAGTGTCACGCTTCCCTTTGCGTGGATCCACAGATCTCTGGCTTTCCCTCGAGGCTTGCCCAGGAGGCTTTCCCACAGGGCTGTCCCACGTGCCACCGTGGTGTGAGTCGATCCTCGGCTTGAAAGTCGAGGCAGTGCAGGGAAAACAGGTTTCCCTGGAATGGACTGAGACATCTGGGGGACTCTGGAATGGTGGCACGACCCTGGAGTTCCTCTCGCCTTTCCTGTGGAGAGCGCCTCCTCTTGAGATGCAATGGAAATACCGGAATTCTTTGCCGACCACGAGGGCAAGGATCCCTCCTCTCTAGCTAGGAGGCGGAAACGGGGCTCCTCTGGATGAGGGCGGGACTCGTGATTCCTCTCGAGTGGAGACGGGTATGTCGGGGGAACTTCTTGAGTTGCCAGCAAGGGTGTGAAGGACCCTTTGGAAGTTACAGATGTTAGATGTGATTAGCCTCGAGACGCCTCAGCGGAAATGGGCCTCATATCGCCAGCAGGGAGAACCTCCTGGATTTTCTCGAGTTGCGGCAGATGCTCTCGACTTCTTACGACGGGGACCTCAGGGACCCGCTCTGGTGGCCTCAGGAAAGGCCAGTCCCCATGCGAGTTGCTCGGGGCCTCTCGGGATTCCACTCCCGTCAATGTCGGCGTCTAAAACCTTGTGTGGAGTCGGTGCCGAACCTGAGGATTCCTCTCCAATGTTGACATGGATCTTGGGGTACTTCTGGAGTCTCCCCAGTGGAGTCCGTCCTCGTCTCGAGTGGGGGCATGCACGTGCGCTTTCCTCCCGAGCTGTAGCAGCAGTGTCACGCTTCATTTCGCGTGGATGAAGGGATCTGTGGCTTTCCCTCGAGGCTTTCCACGAGGCCTTCCCTCAAGGCTTTCCCATAGGGCTGTCCCACGTGCCACCAAGGTGTGTCTCGATCCTCGGTTTGAAAGACGAGGCAGTGCAGTGAAAACAGGTTTCCCTGGAATGGACTGAGACATCTGGGGGCTCTAGGAATGGTGGCACAACCCTGGAGTTCCTCTCGCCTTTCCTGTGGAGAGCGCCTCCTCTTGAGAGGCGACGGGAACGCCGGGAATTCTCTCCCGACACGAAGGGAAAGAATCCCTCCTCTCGAGCTAGGAGGCGGAAACGGGGCTCCTCTGGATGTGGGCCGGACTCTCGTGCTTCCTCTCGAGTGGAGACGGGTATGTCGGGGAACTTCTTGTGTTGCAGCAAGGGTGTGAAGTACCCTTTGGAAGTTCCAGAGGTTAGGTGTGATTTGCCTCGAGACGCCTCAGCGGAAATGGGCCTCATCTCGCCTGGAGGGAGAACCTCCTGGATTTTCTCGAGTTGCGGCAGGCTCTCGACTTACGCCGGGGACCTCAGGGACCCGCTCTGGTGGCCTCAGGAAAGGCCAGTCCCCTGCGAGTTGCTCGGGGCCCCTCGGGATTCCTCTCCCGACGATGCCGGGGCCTAAAATCTTGTGTGGAGTCGGTTCAGAAGCTGAGCATTCTTCTCCAGTGCTGACAAGGATCTTGGAGTAGTTCTTAAGTCTCCCCACGGAAGTCAGTCCTCGTCTCGAGTGGGGGCATGCACGTGTACTTTCCTCCCGAGCTGTAGCAGCAGTGTCACGCTTCCCTTCGCGTGGATCAAGGGATCTGTGGCTTTCCCTCGAGGCTTTCCCACGAGGCTTTGCCACAGGGCTGTCCCACGTTCCACCGTGGTGTGAGTCGATCCTTGGCTTGAAAGTCGAGGCAGTGCAGGGAAAACAGTTTTCCCTGGAATGAACTGAGACATTTGGGGGACTCTGGGAATGGTGGCACGACCCTGGAGTTCCTCTCGCTTTTCCTCTGGAGATCGCCTGCTCTTGAGATGCGAAAGGAACGCCGGGAATTCTTTCCCGACCACGCAGGGAAAGGATCCCTCCTCTCTAGCTAGGAAGCGGAACCGGGCTCCTCTGGATGTGGCGGGACTCTCGTGCTTCCTCTCGAGTGGAGACGGGTAAGTCGGGGAACTTCTTGAGTTGCAGCAAGGGTGTGAAGGACCCTTTGGAAGTTCCAGAGGTTACGTGTGATTAGCCTCTAGACGCCTCAGCGGAAATGGGCCTCATCTGGCCTGGAGGGGAGAACCTCCTGGATTTTCTCATGTTGTCAGGTGGCTCTCGACTTACGACGGGGACCTCAGGGACCCGCTCTGGTGGCTTCAGGAAAGGACAGTCCCCATGCGAGTTGCTCGGGGGCCTCTCGGGATTCCTCTCCCGTCGATGCCGGTGCTTAAGACCATGCGTGGAGTCGGTGCCGGAACCTGAGAGGATTCCTCTCCAGTGCTGACATGGATTTTGGGTACTTCTGGAGTTTTCCGCGGGTAGTCCGTCCTCGTCTCGAGTGGGGGCATGCACGTTCGCTTTCCTCCCAAGCTGTAGCAGCAGTGTCACGCTTACCTTTGCGCGGATCAAGGATCTGTGGGTTTCCCTCGAGGCTTTCCCATGAGGCTTTCCCACGAGGCTTTCCCATAGGGCTGTGCCGCGTGCCACCGTGGTGTGTCTCATCCTCGTTTGAAAGTCGAGGCAGTGCAGGGAAAACAGGATTCCCTGGAATGGACTGAGACTTCTGGGGGCTCTGGGAATGGTGGCATGACCCTGGAGTTCCTCTCGCCTTTCCCCTGAGAGCGCCTCCTCTTGAGATGCGACGGGAACGCCGGAATTCTCTCCCGAACACGAAGGTAAAATACCTCCTCTCGAGCTAGGAGGCGGAAACGGGGCCATCTGGATGTGGGCCGGACTCTCGTGCTTCCTCTGGAGTGGAGATGGGCATGTCGGGAACTTTTGAGTTCAAAGGGTGTGAAGGACCCTTTTAATTTCCAGTTAGGTGTGATTCGCCTCA
>NW_017207098.1:0-4575 GCF_001704415.2 Capra hircus | reverse complement strand
GTGTTGTTGGGAGAGGGTGTTTGCTATGACCAGTGCATTTTCTTCCCAAAACTCTATTAGTCTTTACCTGCTTCATTCTGCATTCTAAAGGCCATGTGGTCACCAAAGGAGTCTCTGCCCTTAGACACTTGTGGCACACTGGGAATCTACTGTGATGATCACAAGAGGTGCTATAGCTACTTGAAAGCTGGAACCATGGTGGTGTCAAATTTGAATAGGAGCCAGCAGCCATAGGAGAAAAGATTTGGCCTTAATGGGATCCTCTTCTAACCTGTGTTTTTCAGGAGCATGAGTGGTACTTCTGCTGGTCTTCTCTATTGCCTTGTAGTAGGTGTTAACAGGTGGGAAGGTGAGGGTCTACCAAGATATCTCTACCTCCTGTATGTGACAATGCAGTAAGGTCCTCCTCTTTGGCAGTTTGGGAATTCTCAAAAGACATTCCCCCAACACAGCTACTCATACGTGGACCATCAGGCCATCTCCACACAGTCAACAGCAGTCCTCTCCCAGAATCGCTCTCTAAATCCCACCTTCCGGCTTCTGGACCCCATACACCACTGGCTGAACTGCATTGCAGTTTGAGCCATACAGGGCCATGACACACATTGTCTGTGTGGCTCTCGCTCTATCCAAATTATATTTCATCATCTGTTTTATCTTGTTTCCTTTCAGTCCAAGGTAATTTACCCTTTAGTGAAGGGAGCTTGCCTCACTCTGGAAATCTCTTCCCTTCTTCTCCATCTCCCACCACAAGGCACAGGTTTTGTCTTGCTTCTTCTTATCCTCCTTCTCCCTTCTTAGTTCCTTTCTACACAGGTATATCTGGAACCCACATGGGACACTCTGGTGACCAAGGTCTTCTGCTAGTATTTATCTGATGCTGTGGGAGAACTATTGTGCCATGTAGTAGTATTATTTGTGGTCCATTCATTGAGAGAGTTGCATTTCACATCTGCCTACAATTCTGCCTTCGTGGAACTTCTCAGTTTTTCCTGGGCAATCTCTTTATTCTTCTTTCCTTGACAGTAAAACAGGAAACATTAGTTGCCATGATTAATCTGTTTGATGGGACGTTGCTTACATACACATAACTGGTTCTACTTTAACTTCCAACATGCAATCAAGCATATTGTGTTGTTGTTGTTTTTCTTTCCCCCTTGGAAATTTCTCTTAAATGAGTAATTGTCATTAGCATGAAGAAATGCAGAACTTTCCAGCATAGAATATAATAGCATAATTGGGCTCAAAAAGTCAGCACTTGAATATATCTAGCTAGTTTTTGACGTTCCTGACATTTTCCCAGAGTACAGATCACTGATTTCGGATCTTGAAGTGTAACTCCATTCAGTGGCTGTCAAAGGTCAGAGACAGTCCATGGGCATAATTTAATTCATGTAGAATAAGATGGCAAGTTCATGGGAAATTACCAGTTGGTACTTGACTACTTGAAAAAGAGAGAAAACGGCAACAGCAACAATGACCAAAAAATAAAATAACAAAACAACAAACACAGGAATGTGTAGTTAATTATTTACTCATAAGAGGTACACATGAGTTGATGTTTGTATCATAGAATAAGGAAGGAGATAGCATACAATCATCTATATCTGCTTAACTGTCTCTGCTAATGACTTGGACACTGCAAATCACACACAAACCAAAAATAAAAATAATAATAATAATTTTGTAAAATTTTTAGAGATAAGAATGAAGAAATACCTTATATGTCTCCTGGGAAACGTGTATGGAAGTGAAGGTGTAGCAGTTAGAATTGGACATGGGGCAATGAACTGATTCAAAATTGGGAAAGGAAGAAGTCAAAGTTTTGTATTGTTTCCTGCTTATTTAACTTCTGTGCAGAAAAACGATGAAAAAATAAAAATCTAGATGAAGCTCAAGTTAGAAACAAAATTTATGTGGGAGATATGAATAGCCTTAGTAATCCCAATGACAACACCGTAATGACAGAAGAAAATAGTAAGTAAGGCGCCTCTTGATGAAATTATTATCTGTTTTTCAAGTATAGACATTTGAAATGAGAGTGTCCTACATAAAAGATGAAATTATGTTTCACATGTCCAAACTCTAGATGCAGATTTCAGGATGTGAAACATAAAATTCTCTATTATTCACATATACAAATCTGGAGAAAGTATTTCCAACTTAAAATACAGAATTCTCTGAACATCATATGAGAATGTATGGACACAAAATTTTCTGCAAAAAAAAATGTGGAAAATTTTTATATTAGAGTTATGAAAATCTGGATGTAGATTCTTTGACAGGAAATTTAAAAAAATATCTGTCACATATCCAACATGGTCACATGAAATGGAATTTTTCATATTTGTAATTTGAAAACATTTGTGAAGTCTTTCCTTCATGAAATACTGAGTACTGTCGAAACATTTGAAAACCTGTGTTAATTTTCCTACAAGAAATATAGAATTTGCCACAGATCATGCATGAGCTCTGAAATTCTCTATATTTCAGTTTGAATTACAGTGTTCAGATATGAGATTTGAAATTCTGTCTCTTTCACATCTGACAATCTGGGGAGAAATGTTCTCATATGAAATATGAATTCTCAAATTTTCACATGTGAAACACTTTCCATATTCATACACAAGAAAGATAATTTTACATGATTCAGAAATTAAGGCCTGAGCTAAATGGTAAACATCAAACAGCTATATTTCATGTATTTCCCAAATAACATATAGAGTTTCTGTATTTCTTTGATGAAAATCTGGGTGAAGATTTCTCTCTCACATATTTAAAATCAAAACCCTTATGATTATACGGTGGAAGTGATAAATAGATACAGGGGATTCTATCTGATAGATGAGTGCCTGGAGACCTATGGATGGAGGTTTGTGTTATTATAGGAAGCAGTGATCAAAAAAATCTGCTTGAAAAAGAAATGCAAAATGGTAGAGTGGCTGTGACAGCCGGCCCACTCAGCTTTGCCAAGAGGAGGTACCCAAGTCCGAGGTCAGGGCAGCGGCCAAGAGTGCCAGGCTGGGACTGCACAGGAATGGCCGAGAGGAGCCACCCTGGTCCAAGGTCAGGGTCGGGAGCCAGGAGCAGCCACCCTGCTCCAGAGGCCAGGGGCGGCAGCTGGGAGGAGACACCCCAGGCTGAGGCCAGGGGCGGTGGCTGGGAAGGGCAACCCACATCCAAGGAGCAGTGGCTGCACTGGCGCAGGTGGGCCTAGAGGAGTTATACCACGTGGAAGGTCAGGAAGGTCGGAGGTGATGAGATACCCTTCGTCCAAGGTAAGGAGCAGTGGCTTCACTTTGCTGGAACAGCTGTGAAGTGATACCCTACGCCAAGGTAAGAGAAACCCAAGTAAGATGGTAGGTGTTGCAAGAGGGCATCAGAGGGCAGAGACACTGAAACCATACTTACAGAAAACAAGTCAATCTAATCACGCTAGGACCACAGCATTGTCTAACTCAGTGAAACCAAGCCATGCCCACAGGGCAACCCAAGACAGGAGGGTCATGGTGGAGGGGTCTGACAGAATGTGGCCACTTTGAAAGGAATGGCAAACCACTTCAGTATTCTTGCCTGAGAACCCCAGGAACAGTATGAAAAGGCAAAATAATAGGATACTGAAAGGGAACTCCCCAGGTCAGTAGGTGTCCAGTACGCTACTGGAGATCAGTGGAGAAATAACTCCAAAAAAAGAAAGAAGGAAGGAGCCAAAGCAAAAACAATACCCAGCTGTGGATGTGACTGGTGATGGAAACAAGGTCAATGCTGTAAAGAGCAATATTGCATAGGAACCTGGAATATCAGGTCCATGAATCAGGCAAATTGGAAGTGGTCAAACAAGAGATGGCAAGGGTGAACATCTACATTCTAGGAATCAGCGAAGTAAAATGGACTGTAATGGGTGAAGTATTACTCAGATGAACCATTATATCTACTACTGCTGGCAGGAATCCCTCAGGAGAAATGGAGTAGCCATCATGGTCAAGAGAAGAGTCCAAATGCAGTATTTGGATGCAATCTCAAAAAATGACAGAATGATCTCTGTTCATTTCCAAGGCAAACCATTCAATTCCAATCCCTAATCCAAGTCTATGCCCCAACCAGTAATGCTGAAGAAGCTGAAGTTGAACGCTTCTATGAAGACCTACAAGACTTGTAGAACTAACATCCAAGAAATATGTCATTTTCATTATAGGGGACTGGAATGCAAAAGTAGGAAGTCAAGAACACTAGGTTAACAAGCAAATTTGGCCTTGGAATGCAGAATGAATCAGGGCAAAGACTGAACAAAGTTTTGCCAAGAAAAACGCACTGGCCCTAGCAAACACCCTCTTTCAACAACACAACAGAAGACTCTATACATGGATATCACCACGTGGTCAACTCGCGAAATCAGATTGATTATATTCTTTGTTGTCAAAGATGAAGAACCTCTACAAAGTCAGAAAAACAAGACCAGGACCTGACTGTGGCTCAGATCATAAACTGCTTATTACCAAATTCAGACTTAACTTGAAGAAAGTAGGGAAAACCGCTAGACCATTCAGGTATGACCTAAATCAAATCCCTTATAAT
>NW_017207097.1:0-4575 GCF_001704415.2 Capra hircus | reverse complement strand
GCCTATCAGGCGGGGCGCAGGGCTCCTCCAGCAGGTCTTGCCTCAGGGGCTGCTTCCCCTGAGTTGGGGCTGTGGGCAGGAACCCAGACACGCAGGATCAGGGCCCAACACCTGCACATGTCTCTGCTGGGGAGGAGAGTGCTAGGGAACCTACGTCTGTCATACACTTTCTGGGCACCCAAGGAATCAGCCTCCGTGTGTGCGGGGCTGAAAACCCCAGCCAGGGGCCCTGGGAGCCTGGTGCTCTCGGTGCGGCGCTGATTCTAGGCGGCCTAGAAACCGCTGGAGGAGCCCTGCAGTTGCCCTTCCTTCCCTCTGACAGAGCTCTCACTGCTGAAGCCCTTGGCAGTGTGCAACCCACCACCCCTAAGCCCTCCCCAACGACGCCTGGCACCTATGTGCAAAGGCAAGGCAGGATTGGAGCTGAGGCAAGGAAGGCACCAGTGGCGTCTCCCAGGCTCGCTCAGACAGCTCCTTCCTGGGGAGGGAGCCTAAAAGCAAGGCAAGTCTGGGCAAGGCGAGCCCCCGGGCCGAGCAGCCTCGCGCCAGAAACTCTGCCAGATCGGGGCTCTGAGCAGAGCTAGAGCTCTGCCGTACTGGAGGCCCACTTAGCTCCGTGCAAGCAGGGCTTTCCTCTTGACTGGGCTCGGCTGCCTCCTCTTCTCCCGAGGAGGCTCGCTACACTGCTGGCTGTGCTCTCGCCTATCAGGCGGGCGCGCAGGGCTCCTCCAGCAGGTCTTGCCTCAGGGGCTGCTTCCCCTGAGTTGAGGCTGTGGGCGGGAACCCAGACACGCAGGATAAGGCCCCAACCACCTGCACATGTCTCTGCTGGGGAGGAGAGTGCTAGGGAACCTACGTCTCTCACACACTTTCTAGGCACCCACGGAGTCAGCCTCTGGGAGTGTGGGGATGCAAAACCCAGCCAGGGGCCCTTGGAACCTGGTGCTCTCCGTGCGGAGCTTTGTCTGGGCGGCCAAGGAACCGCTGAAGGAGCCCTGCTGTTGCCCTTCGCTTCCCTCTGACAGAGCTTTCACTGCTGGAGCCCTTGGCAGTGTGCAACCCACCAGCCCCTAAGCCCTCCTCAAGGACGCTTGGGACCTAAGTGCAAAGGCAAGGCAGGGGTAGAGCTGAAGCCAGGAAGGCGCCAGTGGCGTTTCCGAGCCTCACACAGCCTGCTCCTTCCTGGGGAGGGAGCCTTAAAGCAAGGCAAGTCTGCGCAAGGCTCGCCTATGGCAGAGCATCTTGGTGCCAGGAACTCTGCCAGATCGGGCCTCTGAACAGAGCTAGAGATCTGCCGTACTGGAGTCGCACTTAGCTTCGTGTAAGCAGGGATTTCAGCTTGACGGGGACTTGCTGCCTCCTCTTCCCCCGAGGAGGCTCGCTTCCCTGCTGGCTGTGCACTCGCCTATCAGGCGGGGGCGCAGGGCTCCTCCAGCAGGTCTTGCCTCAGGGGCTGCTTCCCCTGAGTTGGGGCTGTGGGCAGGAACCCAGACACGCAGGATCAGGCCCCAAACACCTGCACATGTCTCTGCTGGGGAGGAGAGTGCTAGGGAACCTACGTCTGTCATACACTTTCTGGGCACCCAAGGAATCAGCCTCCGTGTGTGCGGGGCTGAAAACCCCAGCCAGGGGACCTGGGAGCCTGGTGCTCTCCGTGTGGCGCTGAATCTGGGCGGCCAAGCAACCGCTGGAGGAGCCCTGCAGTTGCCCTTCCCTTCCCTCTGACAGAATTCTCACTGCTGGAGCCCTTGGCAGTGTGCAACCCACCAGCCCCTAAGCTCTCCTTAAGGAGGACTGGGACCTAAGTGCAAAGGCAAGGCAGGATTGGAGCTGAGGCAAGAAAGGCGCCAGTGGCGACTCCCAGGCTCCTGCTGCCTGCTCCTTCCTGGAGAGGCAGCCTAAAAGCAAGGCAAGTCTGGGCAAGGCTAGCCCCCGGCAGAGCAGCCTCGCGCCAGGAACTCTGCCAGATCGGGGCTCTGAGCAGAGCTAGAGCTCTGCCGTACTGGAGGCGCACTTAGCTCCGTGCAAGCAGGGCTTTCAACTTGACGGGGCTGGGCTGCCTCCTCTTCCCCCGAGGAGGCTCGCTTCCCTGCTGGCTGTGCACTCGCCTATCAGGCGGGGGCGCAGGGCTCCTCCAGCAGGTCTTGCCTCAGGGGCTGCTTCCCCTGAGTTGGGGCTGTGGGCAGGAACCCAGACACGCAGGATCAGGCCCCAACCACCTGCACATGTCTCTGCTGGGGAGGAGAGTGCTAGGGAACCTACGTCTGTCATACACTTTCTGGGCACCCAAGGAATCAGCCTCCGTGTGTGCGGGGCTGAAAACCCCAGCCAGGGGCCCTGGGAGCCTGGTGCTCTCGGTGCGGCGCTGATTCTAGGCGGCCTAGAAACCGCTGGAGGAGCCCTGCAGTTGCCCTTCCCTTCCCTCTGACAGAGCTCTCACTGCTGAAGCCCTTGGCAGTGTGCAACCCACCACCCCCTAAGCCCTCCCCAACGACGCCTGGCACCTATGTGCAAAGGCAAGGCAGGATTGGAGCTGAGGCAAGGAAGGCACCAGTGGCGTCTCCCAGGCTCGCTCAGACAGCTCCTTCCTGGGAGGGAGCCTAAAAGCAAGGCAAGTCTGGGCAAGGCGAGCCCCCGGCCGAGCAGCCTCGCGCCAGAAACTCTGCCAGATCGGGGCTCTGAGCAGAGCTAGAGCTCTGCCGTACTGGAGGCCCACTTAGCTCCGTGCAAGCAGGGCTTTCCTCTTGACTGGGCTCGGCTGCCTCCTCTTCTCCCGAGGAGGCTCGCTACACTGCTGGCTGTGCTCTCGCCTATCAGGCGGGCGCGCAGGGCTCCTCCAGCAGGTCTTGCCTCAGGGGCTGCTTCCCCTGAGTTGAGGCTGTGGGCGGGAACCCAGACACGCAGGATAAGGCCCCAACCACCTGCACATGTCTCTGCTGGGGAGGAGAGTGCTAGGGAACCTACGTCTCTCACACACTTTCTAGGCACCCACGGAGTCAGCCTCTGGGAGTGTGGGGATGCAAAACCCAGCCAGGGGCCCTTGGAACCTGGTGCTCTCCGTGCGGAGCTTTGTCTGGGCGGCCAAGGAACCGCTGAAGGAGCCCTGCTGTTGCCCTTCGCTTCCCTCTGACAGAGCTTTCACTGCTGGAGCCCTTGGCAGTGTGCAACCCACCAGCCCCTAAGCCCTCCTCAAGGACGCTTGGGACCTAAGTGCAAAGGCAAGGCAGGGGTAGAGCTGAAGCCAGGAAGGCGCCAGTGGCGTTTCCGAGCCTCACACAGCCTGCTCCTTCCTGGGGAGGGAGCCTTAAAGCAAGGCAAGTCTGCGCAAGGCTCGCCTATGGCAGAGCATCTTGGTGCCAGGAACTCTGCCAGATCGGGCCTCTGAACAGAGCTAGAGATCTGCCGTACTGGAGTCGCACTTAGCTTCGTGGAAGCAGGGATTTCAGCTTGACGGGGACTTGCTGCCTCCTCTTCCCCCGAGGAGGCTCGCTTCCCTGCTGGCTGTGCACTCGCCTATCAGGCGGGGGCGCAGGGCTCCTCCAGCAGGTCTTGCCTCAGGGGCTGCTTCCCCTGAGTTGGGGCTGTGGGCAGGAACCCAGACACGCAGGATCAGGCCCCAAACACCTGCACATGTCTCTGCTGGGGAGGAGAGTGCTAGGGAACCTACGTCTGTCATACACTTTCTGGGCACCCAAGGAATCAGCCTCCGTGTGTGCGGGGCTGAAAACCCCAGCCAGGGGACCCTGGGAGCCTGGTGCTCTCCGTGTGGCGCTGAATCTGGGCGGCCAAGCAACCGCTGGAGGAGCCCTGCAGTTGCCCTTCCCTTCCCTCTGACAGAATTCTCACTGCTGGAGCCCTTGGCAGTGTGCAACCCACCAGCCCCTAAGCTCTCCTTAAGGAGGACTGGGACCTAAGTGCAAAGGCAAGGCAGGATTGGAGCTGAGGCAAGAAAGGCGCCAGTGGCGACTCCCAGGCTCCTGCTGCCTGCTCCTTCCTGGAGAGGCAGCCTAAAAGCAAGGCAAGTCTGGGCAAGGCTAGCCCCCGGCAGAGCAGCCTCGCGCCAGGAACTCTGGCCAGATCGGGGCTCTGAGCAGAGCTAGAGCTCTGCCGTACTGGAGGCGCACTTAGCTCCGTGCAAGCAGGGCTTTCAACTTGACGGGGCTGGGCTGCCTCCTCTTCCCCCGAGGAGGCTCGCTTCCCTGCTGGCTGTGCACTCGCCTATCAGGCGGGGGCGCAGGGCTCCTCCAGCAGGTCTTGCCTCAGGGGCTGCTTCCCCTGAGTTGGGGCTGTGGGCAGGAACCCAGACACGCAGGATCAGGCCCAAACCACCTGCACATGTCTCTGCTGGGGAGGAGAGTGCTAGGGAACCTACGTCTGTCATACACTTTCTGGGCACCCAAGGAATCAGCCTCCGTGTGTGCGGGCTGAAAACCCAGCCAGGGGCCCTGGGAGCCTGGTGCTCTCGGTGCGGCGCTGATTCTAGCGGCCTAGAACCGCTGGAGGAGCCTGCAGTTGCCCTTCCTTCCCTCTGACAGAGCTTTCACTGCTGAAGCCCTTGGCAGTGTGCAACGCCAC
>NW_017207096.1:0-4576 GCF_001704415.2 Capra hircus | reverse complement strand
CCGTCGATGCTGCGGCCTAAGACCTCGTGTGAGTCGGTGCAGAACCTGAGGATTCCTCTCCAGTGCTGACATGGATCTTGGGGTACTTCTGTAGTCTCCCCAGGAGACTCAGTCCTCGTCTCGAGTGGGCATGCAAGTGCGCTTTCCCCCGAGCTGTAGCAGCAGTGTCACGCTTCCATTCGCGTGGATCAAGGATCTGTGGCTTTCCCTCGAGGCTTCCCACGAGGCTTTCCACGAGGCTTTCCCACAGGGCTGCCCCACGTGCCACCGTGGTGTGAGTCGATCCTCGGCTTGAAAGTCGACGCAGTGCAGGGAAAAGAGGTTTCCCTGGAATGGACTGAGACACCTGGTTGTCTCTGGGAATGGTGTCACGACCCTGGAGTTCCTCTCGCCTTTCCTGTGGAGAGCGCCTCCTCTTGAGATGCGACGGGAACGCCGGGAATTCTTTCCCGACCAAGCAGGGAAAGGATCCCTCATCTCAGGCTAGGAGTCGGAAACGGGGCTCCTCTGGATGTGGCCGGGACTCTCGTGCTTCCTCTCAAGTGGAGACGGGTATGTGGGAACTTCTTGAGTTGCAGCAAGGGTGTGAAGAACCCTTTGAAGTTCCAGAGGTTAGGTGTGATTAGCCTCGAGACGCCTCAGCGGAAATGGGCCTCATCTCGCCTGGAGGGGAGAACTCCTGGATTTTCTCGAGTTGCAGCAGGTGCTCTCAACTTACTACGGGCACCTCAGGGACCGCTCTGGTGGCCTCAGGAGAGGCCAGTCCCCATGCGAGTTGCTCGGGGCCTCTCGGGATTCCTCTCCCGTCTATGCCGGGCATAAGATCTTGTGTGGTGTCGGTGCCGGAACCTGAGGATTCCTCTCCAGTGCTGACATGGATCTTGGGGTTCTTCTAGTCTCCCCAGTGGAGTCAGTCCTCAACTCGAGTGGGGGCATGCACATGCGCTTTCCCCTCGAGCTGTAGCAGCAGTGTCACGCTTCCCTTCGCGTGGATCAAGGGATCTGTGGCTTTCCCACGAGGCTTTCCCACAGGGCTGTCCCACGTGCAACGTGGTGTGAGTCGATCCTCTGCTTGAAAGTCGAAACAGTGCAGGGAAAACAGGTTTCCCTGGAATGGACTGAGATATCTGGAGGACTCTGGGAATGGTGGCACAACCCTGGAGTTCCTCACGCCTTTACTGTGGAGAGTGCCTCCTCTTAAGATGCGACAGGAACGCCGGGAATTCTTTCCCGACCACGCAGGGAAATGATCCCTCCTCTCGAGCTAGGAGGCGGAAACGGGGCACCTCTGGATGTGGGCGGGACTCTCATGCTTCGTCTAGAGTGGAGACGGGTATGTCGGGGAACTTCTTGAGTTGCGGCAAGGGTGTGAAGGACCCGTTGGAAGTTCCAGAGGTTAGGTGTGACTAGCCTCGAGACGCCTCAGCGGAAATGGGCCTCATCTCGCCTGGAGGGGAGAACCTCCTGGATTTTCTCGAGTTGCGGCAGGTGCTCTCGACTTACGACGGGGACCTCAGGGACCCGCTCTGGTGGCCTCAGGGAAGGCCAGTCCCCATGCGACTTGCTCGGGGGCTCTCGGGATTCCTCTCCCATCGATGCTGGGGCCTAAGACCTTGTGTGGAGTCAGTTCCGGAACCTGAGGATTCCTCTCCAGTGCTGACATGGATCTTGGGGTACTTCTGGAGTCTCCCCAGGGGAGTCAGTCCTCTACTCGAGTGGGGGGGCATCCACGTGCGCTTTCACCCGAGCTGTAGCAGCGGTGTCCGCGCTTCCCTTCGCGGGATCAAGGGATCCGTGGCTTTCCATCGAGGCTTTCCCACGAGGCTTTCCCTCGAGTCTTAACCACAGGGCTGTCCCACGTGTCATCGTGCTGTGCGTCGATCCTCGGCTTGAAATTCGAGGCAGTGCAGGGAAAACAGGTTTCCTGGAATGGACCTAGACATCTGGGGGACTCTGGGAATGGTGGCACGACCCTGGAGTTCCTCTCGCCTTTCCTGTGGAGCCCACCTCCCTCTTGAGATGCGAAGGGAACGCCGGGAATTCTTTCCCGACCACGCAGGGAAAGGATCCTTACTCTCGAGCTAGGAGGCGGAAACGGGTCTCTGCTGGATGTGGGCGGGAATCTCGTGCTTCCTGTCGAGCGGAGACCGGTTTGTCGAGGAACTTCTTGAGTTGCAGTAAAGGAGTGAAAGACCCTTTGGAAGTTCCAGATGTTAGATGCGATTAGCCTCCAGACGCCTCAGCGGAAATGGGCCTCATCTCGCCTGGAGGGAAGAACTTCTGGATTTTCTCAAGTTGCGGCAGGTGCCTCGACTTACGACTGGGACCTCAGGGACCCGCTCTGGTGGCCTCAGGAAAGGCCAGTCCCCATGCGAGTTGCTCGGGGGCCTCTCGGGATTCCTCTCCCGTCGATGCCAGGGCCTAAGATCTTGTGTGGAGTCGGTGCCGGAACTGAGGATTCCTCTCCAGTGCTGACATGGATCTTGGGGTACTTCTGGAGTCTCCCCAGGGCAGTCAGTCCTCTACTCGAGTGGGGGCATACACGTGCTTTCCTCCCGAGCTGTAGCAGCAGTGTCACGCTTCCTTCGCGTGTATCAACGGATCTGTGGCTTTCCCTCGAGGCTTTCCCACGAGGCTTTCCCACGAGGCTTTCCACAGGGCTGTCCACGTGCCACTGTGGTGTGAGTCGATCCTCGGCTTGAAAGTCGAGGCAGTGCAGGGAATACAGGTTTCCCTGGAATGGACTGAGACATCTGGGGGACTCTGGGAATGGGGGCACGACTCTGGAGTTCCTCACGATTTTCCTCTGGAGAGCGCCTCCTCTTGATGTGGGACGGGAATGCCGCGAATTCTTTCCCGACCACACAGGGAAAGGATCAAACCTCTCGAGCAATGAGGAGGAAACGTGGCTCCTCTGGATGTGGGCGGGACTTTCCTGCTTCCTCTCGAGTGGAGACGGGTATGTCGGAGAACTTTTGAGTTGCAGCAAGGTGTGAAGGACCCTTTGGAAGTTCCATAGGTTAGGTTTGATTAGCCTCGAGACGTCTCAGCGGAAATGGGCCTCATCTCGCCTGGAGGGGAGAACCTCCTGGATTTTCTCGAGTTGCGACAGGTGCTCTCGACTTACGACGGGGACCTCAGGGACCCGCTCTGGTGGCCTAAGAAAAGGCCAGTCCCCATGCGAGTTGCTCGGGGTGCCTCTCGGGTTTCCTCTCCCGTGGATGCCGGGGCCTAAGACCTTTGTGTGGCTTCGGTGCCGGAATCTGAGGATTCCTCTTCAGTGCTGACATGCTTCTTGGGGTACTTCTGGAGTCTCCCAGGGGAGTCAGTCCTCGTCTCGAGGGGGCATGCACGTGAGCTTTCTCCCGAGCTGTAGCAGCAGTGTCACGCATCCCTTCGCCTGGATCAAGGATCTGTGGCTTTCCCTCGAGGCTTTCCCACGAGGCTTTCCCACGAGGTTTTCCCACAGGGATGTCCACGTGCCACCGTGGTGTGAGTCCATTCTCGGCTAGAAAGTCGAGACAGTGCAGGGAAAACAGGTTTCCCTGGAATGGACTGAGACTTCTGGGAATCTGGGAATATTGACACGACACTGGAGTTCGTTCGACTTTCCTGTGGAAGCGCCTCCTCTTGAGTTGCGACCGGAACGCCGGGAATTTTTTCCGACCACGCAGGGAAAGGATCCCTCCTCTCGAGCTAGAGGCGGAAACGGGTCTTCGCTGGATGTGGGCGGGACTCTCGTGCTTCCTCTCGAGTGGAGACCGGTTTTTCGAGGAACTTCTTGAGTTGCAGTAAGGGTGTGAAGGACCCTTTGGAAGTTCCAGATGTTAGATGTGATTAGCCTCCAGACGCCTCAGCGGAAATGGGCCTCATCTCGCCTGGAGGGAGAACGTCCTGGATTTTCTCGAGTTGCGGCAGGTGCTCTCGACTTACGACGGGGACCTCAGGGACCCGCTCTGGTGGCCTCAGGAAAGGCCAGTCCCCTTGCGAGTTGCTCGGGGGCCTCTCGGGGCCTCTCGGGTTTCCTCTCCGATCGATGCTGGGGCCTAAAACCTTGTGTGGAGTCAGTGCCGGAACCTGAGGATTCCTCTCCAGTGCTGACATGGATCTTGGGGTTCTTCTGGAGTCTCCCCAGGGGAGTCAGTCCTCGTCTCGAGTGGGGCATGCACGTGCGCTTTCCTCCCGAGCTGTAGCAGCAGTGTCACGCTTTCCTTTCGCGTGGATCAAAGGATCAGGGCTTTCCCTCCAGGCTTTCCCATGAGGCTTTCCCCAGGGTTTCCCACAGCTGTCCCACGTGCCACCGTGGTGTGAGTCGATCCTCGGCTTGAAAGTCAAGGCAATGCAGGGAAAACAGGTTTCCCTGGAATGGACTGAGAAATCTGGCGGACTCTGGGAATGTGGCACGACCCTGGAGTTCCTCTCGCCTATCCTGTGGAGAGCGCCTCCACTTGAGATGCGACGGAACGCGGAATTCTTTCCCGACACGCAGGAAAGGATCCCTCCTCTCGAGCTAGGAGGCGGAACGGGCTCCTCTGGATGTGGGCGGGACTCTCGTGCTTCCTCTTCGAGTGGAGTT
>NW_017207095.1:0-4576 GCF_001704415.2 Capra hircus | reverse complement strand
AAGGCGTCTCGACTCTAAACACACCTAACCTCTGGTGAATTCCAAGGATCCTTCACACCCTTGCTGCAACCAAGAAGTTCCCCAACATACCCGTCTCCACTCGAGAGGAAGCACGAGAGTCACGCCCACATCCAGAGGAGCCCCGTTTCTGCCTCAAGTTCGAGAGGAGGGATCCTTTTGCTGCGTGGTCGGAAAGAATTCCCGGGGTTCCCGTCGCATCTCAAGAGGAGGCGCTGTCCACAGGAAAGGCGAGAGGAACTCCAGGGTCGTGCCACCATTCCCAGAGTCCCCCAGATGTCTCAGTCCATTCCAGGGAAGCCTGTTTCCCGGCACTGCCTCGACTTTCAAACGAGGATCGACTGACACCACAGTGGCACGTGGGACATCACTGGGGAAAGCATCGTTGGAAAAGCCTGGTGGGGAAAGCCTGGTGGAAAGCCTCATGGGAAAGCCTCGAGGGAAAGCCACAGACCCCTTGATCAAGCGAAGGGAAGCGTGACACTGCTGCTACAGCTCGGGAGGAAAGCGCACTTGCATGTCCACACTCGAGACCAGGACTGACTCCCCTGGGGAGACTACAGAAGTACCCCAAGATCCATGTCAGCCCTGGAGAGGAATCCTCAGGTTCCGGCACAGACTCCACACAAGGACTTAGGCCCCGGCATCGAGGGGAGGGAATCCCGAGAGGCCCCCAGCAACTCGTATGGGGACCTGCCTTTCCTGAGGCCACCAGAGCGGGATCCTGATGTCCCCGATGTAAGTCGAGAGCACCTGCCGCAACTCGAGAAAATCCAGGAGGTTCTCCCCTCCAGGCGAGATGAGGCCCTTTCCGCTGAGGCGTCTCCAGGCTAATCACACCAAACCTCTGGAACTTCCAAAGGGCCCTTCACACACTTGCTAAAACTAAAGAAGTTCGCCGACATACCCGTCTTCACTCGAGAGGAAGCACGAGAGTCCCGCCCACATCTAGAGGAACCCCGTTTCCGCCTCCTAGCACGAGAGGAGGTATCCTTTGCCTGATTGGTCGGGAAAGAATTCCCGGCGTTCCCGTCGCATCTCAAGAGGAGGCACTCTCCACAGGAAAGGCGAGCGGAACTCCAGGGGTCGTGCCACAATTCCCAGAGTCCCCCAGATGTCTCAGTCCATTCCAGGGAAACCTGTTTCCCTACACTGCCTCGAATTTCAGGACGAGGATCCACTCACACCACGGTGGCACGTGGGACAGCCCTTTGGGAAATCCTTGAGGGAAAGCCACAGATCCTTGATCCATGCGAAGAGAAGCGTGACACTGCTGCTACAGCTCAGGAGGAAAGCGCACCTGCATGCCCCCACTCGAGACGAGGACTGACTCCCCTGGGGAGACTCCAGAAGTACCCCAAGATCTATGTCAGCACTGGAGAGGAATCCTCAGGTTCCGGCACGACTCCACACAAGGTCTTAGGCCCCGGCATCGACGGGAGAGAAATCCCGAGAGGCCCCCGAGCAACTCGCATGGGGACTGGCCTTTCCTGAGGCCACCAGATCGGGTCCCTGAGAACCCCGTCGTAAGTCGAGAGCACCTGCCACCAACTCAAGAAAATGCAGGAGGTTCTCCCCTCCAGGGGAGATGAGGCCCATTTCCTCTGAGGCTCTCCCCAGGCTAATCACACCTAACCTCTGGAACTTCCAAAGGGTCCTTCACACCCTTGCTGCAACTCAAGAAGTTCCACGACATACCCGTCTCGACTCGAGAGGAAGCACGAGAGTCCCGCCCACATCCAGAGGAGCCCCTTTTCCGCCTCTTTAGCTCGAGAGGAGGGTTCCTTTTCCTGCGTGTTCGGGAAAGAATTCCTGGCCTTCCCATCGCAGCTCAAGAGGGGGCGCTCTCCACAGAAAAGGCGAGAGGAACTCCAAGGTCTTGCCACCATTCCAAAGAGTCCCCCAGATGTCTCAGTCCATTCCAGGGAAACCTGTTTTCCCTGCACTGCCTCGACTTTCAAGCCGAGGATGGACTCACACCACGGTGGCACGTGGGACAACCCTGTGGGAAAGCCTCGTGGGAAAGCCTCATGGGAAAGCCTCGAGAGAAAGCCACAGATCCCTTGATCCAAGGCGAAGGGAAGCGTGACACTGCTGCTACAGCTCGGGAGGAAAGCGCACGTGCATGGCCCCCACTCGAGACGAGGACTGACTCCCCTGGGGAGACTCCAGAAGTACCCCAAGTTCCATGTCAGCACTGGAGAGGAATCCTCAGGTTCCGGCACCGACTCCAACACAAGGTCTTAGGCCCCGGCATCGACGGGAGAGGAATCCGAGAGGCCCCGAGCAATTCGCATGGGGACTGGCCTTTCCTAAGGCCACCAAAGTGGGTCCCTGAGGTCCCCATCGTAAGTGGAGAGCACCTGCCGCAACTCGAGAAAATCCAGGAGGTTCTCCCTCCAGGCGAGATGAGGCCCATTTCCGCTGAGGTGTCTCGAGGCTACTCACACCTAACCTCTGGAACTTCCAAAGGGTCCTTCACACCCTTGCTGCAACTCAAGAAGTTCCCCGACATACCCGTCTCCACTCGAGTAGAAGCACGAGAGTCCCGCCCACATCCAGAGGAGCCCCGTTTCCGCCTCATAGCTCGAGAGAAGGGATCTTTCCCTGCGTGGTCGGGAAAGAATTTCCGGGGTTCCCGTCGCATCTCAAGAGGAGGCGCTCTCCACAGGAAAGGAGAGAGGAACTCCAGGGTCGTGCCACCATTCCCAGAGCCTTCCAGATGTCTCAGTCCATTCCAGGGAAACCTGTTTTCCCTGCACTGCCTCGACGTTCAAGCCGAGGATCGACTCACATCACGGTGGCACGTGGGACAGCCCTGTGGGAAAGCCTGGTGGGAAAGCCTGGTGGGAAAACCTCATTGGAAAGCCTCGAGGGAAAGCCACAGATCCCTTGATCCAAGCGAAGGGAAGCGTGACACTGCTGCTACAGCTCGAGAGGAAAGCGCACTTGCATGCCCACACTCGAGACGAGGACTGACTCCCCTGGTGAGACTCCAGAAGTACCCCAAGATCCATGTCAGCCCTGGAGAGGAATCCTCAGGTTCCGGCACCGACTCCACACAAGGTCTTAGGCCCCGGCATCAGGGGAGAGGAATCCCGAGAGGCCCCTAGCATCTCGTATGGGCACCTGCCTTTCCTGAGGCCACCAGCGGGTTCCTGATGTCCCCGCCAAAAGTCAAGAGCACCTGCCGCAACTAGAGAAAATCCAGGACGTTCTCCCTTCCAGGCGAGATGAGGCCCATTTAACTGAGGCGTCTCGAGGCTAATCACACCAAACCTCTGGAACTTCCAAAGGGTCCTTCACACACTTGCTAAAACTAAAGAAGTTCGTCGACATACCCGTCTCCACTCGAGAGGAAGCACGAGAGTCCCGCCCACATCTAGAGGAACCCCGTTTCCGCCTACTAGCTCGAGAGGAGGGATCCTTTCCCTGCATGGTCGGGAAAGAATTCCCGGCGTTCCCGTCGCATCTCAAGAGGAGGCGCTCTCCACAGGAAAGGCGAGCGGAACTCCAGGGTCGTGCCACCATTCCCAGAGTCCCCCAGATATCTCAGTCCATTCCAGGGAAACCTGTTTCCCTACACTGCCTCGAATTTCAGGACGAGGATCTACTCACACCACGGTGGCACGTGGGACAGCCCTTTGGGAAAGCCTCTAGGGAAAGCCACAGATCCCTTGATCCACGCGAAGGGAACCGTGACACTGCTGCTGCAGCTCGGGAGGAAAGCGCACGTGCATGCCCCCACTCGAGACAAAGACTGACTCCCCTGGGGAGACTCCAGAAGTACTCCAAGATCCATGTCAGCACTGGAGAGGAATCCTCAGTTTCAGGCACCGACTCCACACAAGGTCTTAGGGCCCCGGCACCAATGGGAGAGGATTCCCGAGATGCGCCCGAGCAACTCGCATGGGGACTGGCCTTTCCTGAGGCCACCAGAGCGGGTCCCTGAGTTTCCCGTCCTAAGTCCGTAGCACCTGCTGCAACTTGAGAAAATCCAGGAAGTTCTCCCTTCCAGGCGAGATGAGGAACATTTCCGCTGAGGTGTCTCAAGGCTAATCACACCTAACCTCTGGAACTTACAAAGGGTCCTTCACACCCTTGCTGCAACTCAAGGAGATCCCAACATACCCGTCTCCATTCGAGAGGAAGCACGAGAGTCCCGCCCAAATTCAGAGGACCCCGTTTCCGCCTCCTAGCTCGAGAGGAGGGATCCTTTCCCTCAGTGATCGGGAAAGAGTTACCCAGTGTTCCCGGCGCATCTCAAGAGGAGGCGATCTCCACAGGAAAGGCGAGAGGAACTCCAGGGGTCGTACCACCATTCCCTGAGTCCCCCAGATGTCTCAGTCCATTCCAGGGAAACCTGTTTTCCCTGCACTGCCTCTACTTTCAAGCCGAGGATGGACTCACACCACGGTGGCACGTGGGACAGCCCTGTGGGAAAGCCTCGTGCTGCGACAGCTCGGAGGAAGCGCACGTGCATGCACCCACTCGAGACGAGGACTTCTCCCCTGGGGAGGGAATGCCACAGTTGCTTTGATTCACGCGAAGGGAAGCG
>NW_017207094.1:0-18246 GCF_001704415.2 Capra hircus | reverse complement strand
CCCTTTCCTCTGGAGGAGAGCTCTAGTGAGCCTAGGTCTGTCAGGAAAATTCTTGGCTTTGACGGGATCACACCCGGTGTTTGAACCTGCATACCCGACCTAGGGGCCACAGGGCACCTGTTTTGCTCGAGTGGCGTCCTGGAGGGGTGCAGCATAGCAGAGCCTTAAAATCCATCCAATTTGTCTTTTTTTTTAACCTCGGAGAGAACGAGTTTGCTCCACCTCCACCCTTTGGCAGTGTGGAGGGAAGAGGGCACCACCCTCTCCCAAAGGGGACATAGGGCCTACCAGGAGAGAAAGGCCCCTTGAGGAGCTGAGCCCAGGTAGGCAGCCCAGTGATGTCAAGCCACACTCCCCGTGGCTTGCTTCTTCATGGGCACTCCCACGATCTGCTAGGAATGTCTTTGCAAGGATCTCAAAGGGAAGGGGAGATACATGGCCCTGTCTCTGGAACTTCAGTCCTCTGAGCAGATCTGGAGGTCTTGAGTTGTATAAGCAAACCTGTTCCTTCCAAATAGAGGCTTGCAAACACACCCCGGTGGTTGCCTCTTCTTCCCCGAAGAAGTCTTTCTTTCCCCACATGCTGCGAA
This sequence comes from Capra hircus, assembly GCF_001704415.2. NCBI lineage: Eukaryota > Metazoa > Chordata > Mammalia > Artiodactyla > Bovidae > Capra > Capra hircus. Next base: position 17,656 of record NW_017207094.1, on the reverse strand, counting down.
CTCCCTGTCCCAACCTCCAAGAATAGCACTTCTTGCCATTCCTTTCTTAGAGGCAGTTATCCCTGAGCTTGGGGCCGTAGGGACTAGCCCCACACTCACAGGGAAAGGCAAAGACTCCTCCATACATCTCCTCTATCCCCTTTGCTCTGGAGGAGAGCTCTAGTGAGCCTAGGTCTTTCAGGAAAATTCTTGGCTTGGACAGGATCTCACCCTGTTTGTGAACCTGCATACCCAACCAGGGGCCACAGAGCACCTGTTTCAGTAAAGTGGGCCCTGAAAGGGTGCAGCCTAGCAAGAGCTTGAAAACCCATTCAATTGCTGTTTTTGTACCTCTGACAGAGCGAGCTTGGCTCCACCCTTTGGCAGTGAGGAGAAAAGAGGCATGACACCCTCCCCAAGGGGACATGGGGCCTACTTCGAGAGGAAAGGCCCCTTGTGGAGCTGAGGCCAGGAAGGCACACAGTCGTGTCAAACACACTCCCACTGCTTGCTTCTTCAGGGGCACTCCCGCTATCAGCTAGGAATGTCTTTGCAATGATCACAAAGGGAAGGGGAGATACAGGGCCCTGCTTCTGGACCTCCGGTGCTCTGAGCAAATCTCGAGGTCTCCCGTTGTTGGTCAAGGTCAAGGTCAAGTTCAAGTTCAAGGTCAAGTTCAAGTTTAAGGTCAAGGTCAAGTTCAAGTTCAAGTTCAAGCTCAAGATCAAGGTGAAGTTTAAGTTCAAGTTCACGGTCAACTTCAAGGTCAAGGTCAAGATCAAATTCAAGTTCAAGGTCAAGGTCAAGTTCAAGTTGAAGTTCAAGGTCAAGGTCAAGGTAAAGTTCAAGTTGAAGTTCAAGGTCAAGGTCAAGTTCAAGCTCAAGCTCAAGGTCAAGTTCAAGTTCAAGTTCAAGGTCAAGGTCAAGTACAAGGTCAAGGTCAAGTTCAAGTTCAAGTTCAACGTCAAGTTCAAGTTCAAGTTCAAAGTCAAGTTCAAGTTCAAGGTCAAGTTCAAGTTCAAGTGGAAGTTAAAGTTCAAGGTCAAGGTCAAGGTCAAGTTCAAGGTCAAGGTCAAGGTCAAGGCCAATTTTCAAGTTCAAAGTCAAGGTCAAGGTGAAGTTCAAGGTCAAGGTCAAGTTCAACTTCAAGGGCAGGGCAAGGCCAAGCCCAAGACCAAGGCAAGGGCAAGGGCAAGGGCAAGGCCCAGGCCAAGGCAAAGGCCAAGGCCACCAAAGCGAAGCCCAAACCCCGTAACGCCTGACAAAAGGCAGAAGCCACTAGGCCCCTGTGCAGAGGAAGCCACTGAAGGCAGCAAGGCCACAGAGCTCCCCGACTCCCATTCCCACAGGAAGATGTGAGGATAAAGGGCCTCATCCCAGCACAGCACCCGCTCCCACCACCCCGCAACCCCGGCCCCCGCCCCCCGCAGCACGCACCCCTGAAACAACACTGTCTTCCCAGAAAAGAGAACGGAGAAGCCGTGTGTGTGCCAAAGGAGCAAGATGAACGAACGATGCCACGCCCTCCGAATTTGGGCACACCTGACGCCTCGGAACCCCGGGCCTGGCCGATGGGTCCCAGCCGTTCTCGGGTGGGAGGGGGGTCAACACATTGGCCGAGAGCCCTTGCCCAGGCCACCCGCAAATCCCCTGAGATGTGATCCGACCACAGGGACCGAGGGCAAACGTACCGCTTGAGGTGCTGGAGGAGCCGGATGAAGCCATGGTGGGAGAGGCACACGGGCACGCTGCAGACTGCTGGCCGAGTGGGCGGGGACCCAGCAGCTTAGGACTCTGGAGAACGGGAGGCGTCTCCGCCACCATTGACGTCAATAGGGTTTGGGTGGGTAGATGGTGGGGGTCGCCCCTGGCCTCTTTCCAAGCAGAGACCCTGGACGGAGTCCCGTGGAGTGAGTGGGCTTTTCCCGGGCACGGCTGAGCCCTGGACCGCCAAGATCCCCGTTGGGGTGGGCGGGCAGTTCGCACGCTTTGGTTTGTGGCCCTCCCTCGCAGCGGGGGGTGGGATCAACCCCGGGTGGATCAATCAGGGGCCCTCAGCAGTGCCAAGGGAGCTCACCGCCCAGGAAACGGCCCAAGGTCCCTTTGAATTGGCCACCAACGCCCCCTTTCCCAGCCTGCCTTGCTCCGGGATTTCCCGCCTTTTCACATTCCACAGGTCCCTGGGCCTCGACTGTCCCCCGCTGGCTCCTCCGAGGCATTCCGGGACACCAGACGCTCTCTCCAGCGCCTCCACCTAGATCCCTCGCTGTCCTCGCCACCGTTTCCCCCATGCCCCCTCCCCAACTCCTCCGTGGGCTCTTGGCGTCCTTTCCCTACAGCAGTCACAGAGTGCCACCCCCGAGGGCTTTGAGTTGCCTGGAGCCCAAGGCTCGGGCCAGAGACCTGAGGGGCCAGCGTCTGGACTGGCAGCTAATGCCATTTGGGGCTTTTCTCACGTGGAGCCTGAGGCCCGCACCTCCGCGGGCAAACCCCCAGCGCGAGTGCCCTGGAGATACCCGCCCAAGGGGACAGTGTACCCCCTACTGTGGGGAAGGAGGTTCCTGTTTTCTCTGCACTGGTTCGACTTTCACGCCGAGGATCGACTCACACCATGATGGCAAGTGGAATAGCCCTGTGGGAAAGCCTCATGGGAAAGACTCCAGGGAAAGCCACAGATTCCTTGATCCACGAGAAGGGAAGCGTGACACTGCTGCTACCGCTCAGGAGGAAAGCGCACGTGCAAGACTCCACTCGAGCCGAGGACTGACGCCACTTGGGAGACTCCAGAAGTACGCCAAGATCCATGTCAGCACAGGAGAGGAATCCTCAGGTTCTGGTCCCGACTCCACACAAGGTCTTAGGCCCCGGCATCGACGGGAGAGGAATCCTGAGAGGCCCCCTAGCACCTCGCATGGGGACTGGCCTTTCCTGAGGTCACCAGAGCGGGTCCCTGAGGTCTCCGTCGTAACTCGAGAGCTCCTGCCGCAACTAGAGAAAATCCAGGAGGTTCTCCCCTCCAGGCGAGATGAGGCCCATTTCCGCTGAGGCGTCTCGAGGCTAATCACACCTAACCTCTGGAACTTCGAAAGGGTCCTTCACACCCTTGCTGCAAGTCAAGAAGTTCTCCGACATACCCATCTCCACTCGAGAGGAAGGACGAGGGTCCCGCCCACATCCAGCAGAGCCCCGTTTCCGCCTCGTAGCTCAAGAAGAGGGATCCTTTCCCTTCGTCGTCGGGAAAGAATTCCCGGCCTTTCCGTCGCATCTCAAGAGGAGGCGCTCTCAACAGGAAAGACGAGAGGAACTCCAGGGCCTTGCCAGCATTCCAAGAGTCCCCCAGATGTCTAAGTTCATTCCAGAAGAACCTGTTTTCCCTGCACTGCCTCGACGTTCACGCCGAGGATCGACTCACACCACCGAGGCACGTGGAACAGCCCTGTTAGAAAGCCTCGTGGGAAAGCCTCAATGGAAAGCGACAGATCCCTTGATCCACACGTCGGCAAGCGTGACACTGCTGTTGCAGCTCGCGAGGAAATGGCAGCTGCATGCCCTCACACGAGAAGAGGACTGACTTCCCTGGTGAGACTCCAGAAGTACGGAAAGATTCATGTCAGCACTGGAGAGGCATCCTCAGGGTCTGGCCCCGACTCCACACAAGGTCTTAGGCACCGGCATCGATGGGAGAGGAATCCCTAGAGGCCCCCTGGTAACTCGCATGGGGACTGGCCTTTCCTGAGGCCACCAGAGGGGTCCCTGAGGACCCGTCGTAACTCGAGAGCACCTGCCGCAACTGGGTAAAATCCAGGAGGTTCTCCTCTCCAGGCGAGCTTAGTCCCATTTCCTCTGAGGCGTCTCGTGGCTAATCACACCTAACCTCTGGAACTTCCAAAGGGTCCTTCACACCCTTGCTGCAACTCAAGAAGTTATCGGACATACCCGTCTCTACTCGAGAGGAAGCACAAGAGTATCGCCCACATCACGAGAAGCCACGATTCCGCCTCTTAGCTCGAGAGGAGGGATCCTTTCCCTGCGTGGTCGGGAAAGAATTCCCGGCGTTTCCGTCGCATCTCAAGACGAGGCGCTCTCCACAGGAAAAGGCGAGAGGAACTGCAGGGTCGTGCGACCATTCCCAGAGTCCCACACATGTCTCAGTCCATTCAAGGGAAACCTGTTTTCACTGCACTGCTTCGACTTTCAAGCCGAGGATCGACTCACACCACGGTGGCACGTGGGACAGCCCTGTGGGAAAGCCTCGTGGGAAAGCCTCGAGGGAAAGCCACTGATCCCTTAATCCTCTCGTCGGGAAGCATGACACTGGTGATACAGCTTGGGAGGAAAGCGCACGTGCATGCCCCAACTCGAGACGAGGACTGACTCCCCTGAGGAGACTCCAGAAGTACCCCAAGTTACATGTCAGCACTGCAGATGAATCCTCAGGTTCCGGCACCAACTCTACACAAGGTCTTAGGCCCTGGCATCGACGGGAGAGGAATCCCGAGAGTCCCCAGAGCAACTCGCATGGGGACTGGCCTTTCTGAGGCCACCATAGCGGGTCCCTGAGTTCCCCGTCGTAAGTCGAGAGCACCTGCCACAACTCGAGAAAATCCAGGAGGTTCTCCCCTCCAGGCGAGATGAGGCCCATTTCCGCTGAGGCGTCTCGAGGCTAATCACACCTAAACTCTGGAACTTCCAAAGGGTCCTTCACACCATTGCTGCAACTCAAGAACTTCCCCTACATACCCGTCTCCAATCGAGAGGAAGCACGAGCGTCCTGCCCACATCCAGAGGAGCCCCGTTTCCGCCTTATAGCTGGAGAGGCGTGATCCTTGCCCTGAGTCACCCAGATGTCTCAGTCCATTCCAGGGAAACCTGTTTTCCCTGCACTGCCTCGACTTCAAGCCGAGGATCGACTCACACCATGGTGGCACTTGGGACAGCCCTGTGGGAAAGCCTCCTTTGAAAGCCTCGTGGGAAAGCCTCAATGGAAAGCCACAGATCCCTTGATCCACGCGATGGGAAGCGTGCCACTGCTGCTACAGCTCGGGAGGAAAGCACACTTGCATGCCCCCACTCGAGCCGAGGACTGACTCCCCTGGGGAGACTCCAGAAGCAACCCAAGATCCATGTCAGCACTAGAGAGGAATCATCAGCTTCCGGCCCGGACTGCACATAAGGTCTTAGGCCCCGGCATCGACGGTAGAGGAACCCGAGAGGCCCCCATGCAACTCGCATGGGGACTGGTCTTTCCTAAGGCCACCTGAGCAGGTCCCTGAGGTCCTTCTCGAAAGTCGAGAGCACCTGCCGCAACTTGACAAAATTCAGGAGGTTCACACCTCCAGGCGAGATGAGGCCCATTTCCGCTGAGGCGTCTCGAGGCTAATCACATCTAACATCTGGAACTTCCAAAAGGTCCTTCCACCATTGCTGCAACTCAAGAAGTTCCCCGACATACCCGTCTCCACTCGAGAGGAAGCACGAGAGTCCCGCCCACATCCAGAGGAGCCCCGTTTCCACCTCCTAGCTCGAGAGGAGGGATCCTTTCCCTGCGAGGTCGGGAAAGAATTCCCGGCGTTCCCGTCTCATCTCAAGAGGATGCGCTCTCCACAGGAAAGGCGAGAGGAACTCCAGGGTCGTGCCACCATTCCCAGAGTCCCCCAGATGTCTCAGTACATTTCAGGGAAAGCTGTTTTCCTGGCACTGCCTCGACTTTCAAGCGGAGGATCGACTCACACTACGATGACACGTGGGACAGCCCTGTGGGAAAGCCTCGTGGGAAAGACTGCTGGGAAAGCCTCGAGGGAAAGCCACAGATCCCTTGATCCACGCGAAGGGAAGCGTGACACTGCTGCCACACCTCAGGAGGAAAGCGAAAGTACATGCCCCCACTCGAGACGAGGACTGACTCCCCTGGGGAGACTCCAGAAGTACCCCAAAATCCATGTCAGCACAGGAGAGGAATCCTCGGGTTCCGGGACCGACTCCACACAAAGTCTTAGGCCCCATCATCGACAGTAGAGAAATCCCGACAGGCCCCGAGCAACTCTTATGGGGACAGGCCTTTCCTGAGGCCACCAGAGCGGGACCCTGAGGTCCTCGTCGTAATTCGAGAGCACCTGCCGCAATTCGAGAAAATCCAGGAGGTTCTCCCCTCCAGGCGTGATGAGGCCCATTTCCGATGAGGCGTCCCAAGGCTAATCACACGTAAACTCTGGAACTTCCAAAGGGTCCTTCACACCCTTGATGCAACTCAACACGTTCCCCGAGATACCCGTCTCCACTCGAGAGGAAGCACGAAAGTCCCGCCCACATCCAGAGTAGCCCGGATTCCGCCTCCTAGCTCGAGAGGTGGGATCCTTTCCCTGTGTGGTCGGGAAAGAGTTTCCGGCGTTCCCGTCGCATCTCCAGAGGAGGCGCTCTCCACAGGAAAGGCCAGAGGAACTCCACGGTCGTGCCACCATTTCCAGAGTCCCAAAGATGTCTCAGTCCATTCCAGGGAAACCTGTTTTCCATGCACAGCCTCGACTTTCAAGCCGGTGATCTACTCGCACCAAGGTGGCATGTGGGAAAGCCCTGTGGGAAAGCCTCGTGGGAAAGCCTCGTGGGAAAGCCTCGAGGGAAAGCCACTGATCCCTTGATACACATGAAGGGAAGCATGACACTGCTGCTACAGCTCGGGAGGTAAGCGCACGTGCATGCCCTCACTCGAGACGAGGACTGACTCCCTTGGAGAGACTCCAGAAGTACCCCAATATCCATGTCAGCACTGGCGAGGAATCCTCAGGTTCCGGCACCGACTCCACACAAGGTCTTAGGCCCCGGCATCGACGGGACAGGAATCCGAGAGGCCACCGAGCAACTCACATGGGGACAGGCCTTTCCTGAGACCACCAGAGAGAGTCCCTGAGGTCCCCGTCGTAAGTCGAGAGCACGAGCCACAACCCGAGAAAATCCAGGAGGTTCTCCTCTCCATGCGAGATGACACCCATTTCCGCTGAGGCGTCTTGAGGCTAATCACAGCTAACCTCTGGAACTTCCAAAGGGTCCTTCACACCCTTGCTGCAACTCAAGAAGTTCCCCGACATACCCGTCTCCACTCGAGATGAAGCAAGAGAATCCCGCCCACATCCAGAGGATCTCCGTTTCCGCCTCATAGCTCGAGAGGAGGGGTCCTTTCACTGCGTGGTCGGGAAAGAATTCCCGGCGTTCCCGTCGCATCTCAAGTTGAAGCGCTCTCCACAGGCAAGGCGAGAGGGACTCCAGGGTCGTGACACCATTCCCAGAGACCCCCAGATGTCTCAGTCCATTCCAGGGAAATCTCTTTTCCCTGCACTGCCTCGACTTTCAAGCCGAGGATAGACTCACACCACGGTGGCACGTGGGACAGCCCTGTGGGAAAGCATCGTGGGAAAGCCTCGTGGGAAAGCCTCAAGGGAAAGCCACAGATCCCTTGATCCACGCGAAGGGAAGCATAACACTGTGCTACAGCTCGGGAGGAAAGCGCACGTGAATGCCCCCAAACGAGACGAGGACTGACTTCCCTGGGGAGACTCCAGAGTATTCCAGGATCCATGTCAGCACTGGAGAGGATGCCTCAGGTCCCGGCACCGACTCCACACAAGGTCTTAGGCCCGGACATCGACGGGAGAGGAATCCCGAGAGGGCCCCGAGCAACTCGCATGGGGACTGGCCTTTCCTGAGGCCACCAGAGCGGGTCCCTGAGGTCCCCGTCGTAAGGCGAGAGCACCTGCCGGAACTCGAGAAAATCCAGGAGGTTCTCCCCTCCAGGCGAGATGAGGCCCATTTCCGCTGAGGCATCTCGAGGCTAATGACACCTAGCCTCTGGAACTTCCAAAGGGTCCTTCACACCCTTGCTGCAACTCAAGAAGTTCCCCGACATACCCGTCTCCACTCGAGAGGAAGCACGAAAGTCCCGCCCACATCCAGAGAAGCCCCATTTCCGTCTCCTAGCTCGAGAGGAGGGATCCAATCGCTGGGTGTACGGGAAAGAATTACCGGCGTTTCTGTCGCATCTCAAGAGGAGGCGCTCTCCACAGGAAAGGCGAGACGAACTCCAGGGTCGTGCCACCATTCCCAGACTCCCCAGATATCTCATTTCATTCCAGGGAAAACTGATTTCCCTGCACTGCCTCAACTTTCAAGCCGAGGATCGACTCACGCCACGGTGGCTGTGGGACAGCCCTGTGCGAAAGCCTCAAGGGGAAAGCCTCGAGGGAAAGCCACAGATCCCTTGATCCACGCGAAGGAAAGCTCGACACTGCTGCTACATTCGGGAGGAAAGCTCATGTGCTGGCCCCCACTCGAGACAAGGACTGACTCCCCTGGGGAGACTCCAGAAGTACCCCGAGATTCATGTCAGCACTGGAGAGGAATCCTCAGGTTCCGGCACGGACTCCACACAAGGACTTAGGCCCCAGCATCGACGGAAGAGGAATCCCGTGAGGCCCCGAGCAACTCGCATGGGGACTGGCCTTTCCTGAGGAAACCAGATCGGGTCCCTAAAGTCCCCTTCGTAAGTCCAGAGCACCTGCCGCAACTGGAGAAAATCCAGGAGGTTTTCCCCTCCAAGGCGAGATGAGGCCCATTTCCGCTGAGGTGTCTCGAGGCTAATCACAGCTAACTTCTGGAACTTCCAAAGGGTCCATTCACACCCTTGCTGCAACTCAATAAGTTCCCCGACATACCCGTCTCCACTTGAGAGGAAGCACGAGAGTCCCGATCCACATCCAGAGGAGCCCCGTTTCCGCCTCCTAGCTCTTGAGGAGGGAACCTTTCACTGCGTGTTCGGGAAAGAATTCCGGGCGTTCCCGTCGCATCTCAAGAGGAGGCGCTCTCTACAGGAAAGGCGAGAGGAACTCCAGGGTGGTGCCACCGATTCCCAGAGTCCCCCAGATGTCTCAGTCCAATTCCAGGGAAACCTGTTTTCCCTGCACTGCCTCGACTTTCAAGCCGAGGATCAGACTCACACCACGGTGGCACGTGGGACAGCCCTGTGGGAAAGTCTCGTGGGAAAGCCTCGAGGGAAAGCCACCGATCCCTTGATCCATGCGACGGGAGCATGACACTGCTGCTACAGCTAGGGAGGAAAGCGCAGGTGCATGCCCCACACGAGACGATGGACTAACTTCCCTGGGGAGACTCCAGAAGTACCCCAAGATCCATGTGAGCACTGGAGAGGAATCCTCAGGTTCCGGCACCGACTCCACACAAGATCTTAGGCCCCGGCATCGAACTGGAGATGAATCCCGAGAGGCCCCCGAGCAACTCGCATGGGGACTGGCCTTTCCTGAGGCCACCAGAGCGTGTCCCTGAGGTCCCCGTCGTAAGTCGAGAGCACCTGCCGCAATCTCGAGAAAATCCAGGAGGTTCTCCCCTCCAGGCGAGATGAGGCCCATTTCCAGCTGAGAAGTCTCGAGGCTAATCACACCTTACCTCTTGAACTTCCTAAGGGTCCTTCACAACCCTTGCTGCAACTCAAGTAAGTTCCCGACGTACCCGTCTCCACTCGAGAAGAAGCACGAGAGTCCCGCCCACATGCAGAGGAGCCCCGTTTGCCGCCTCCTAGCTCGTGAGGAGGGATCCTTTCCCTGCGTGGTTGGGAAAGAATTCCCGGCGATCCCGGCGCATCTCATGAGGAAGCATTCTCCACAGGACAGGCGCGAGGAACTCCAGGGTCGTGCCACCATTCCCAGAGTCCCCCAGATGTCTCAGTCCATTCCAGGGAAACCTGTTTTCCCTGCAGTGCCTCGACTTTCTAGCGGAGGATCGACTCACACCACGGTGGCAAGTGGGACAGCCCTGTGGGAAAGCCTCGTGGGAAGGCCTAGTGGGAAAGCTCTAGGGAAAGCCACAGATCCCTTGATCCACGCGAAGGGAAGCGTGACACTGCTGCTACAGCTCGGCAGGAAAGCGCACGTGCATGCCCCCACTCGAAACGAGGTCTGACTCCCCTGGCGAGACTCCAGAAGTACCCCAAGATCCATGTCAGCACTGGAGAGGAATCCTCAGGTTCTGGCACCGACTCCACACAAGGTCTTAGGCCCCGGCATCGACGGGAGAGGAATCCCGAGAGGCCCCAGAGCAACTCGCATGGGGATTGGCCATTCTTGGGGCCACCAGAGCGGGTCCCTGAGGTCCCCGTCGTAAGTCGAGAGCACCTGACGCAACTCGAGAAAATCCAGGAGGTTCTCCCCTCCAGGCGAGATGAGGCCCATTTCCGCTGAGGCGTCTGGAGGATAATCACACCTAACCTCTGGAACTTCCAAAGGGTCCTTCACACCCTTGCTGCAACTCAAGAAGTTCCCCGATATACCCGTCTCCACTCGAGAGGAAGCACGAAAGTCCCGCCCACATCCAGAAGAGCCCCATTTCCGCCTCCTAGCTCGAGAGGAGGGATCCTTTCCCTGCGTGGTCGGGAAAGAAATCCTGGCGTTCCCGTCGCATCTCAAGTGCAGGCACTATCCACAGGAAAGGCGAGAGGAACTCCAGGGTCGAGCCACCATTCCCAGAGTCCCCCAGATGTCTCAGTCCATTCCAGGGAAACCTGTTTTCCCTGCACTGCCTCCACTTTCAAGCCGAGGATCAACTCACACCATGGTGGCACGTGGGACAGCCCTGTGGGAAAGCCTCGTGGGAAGGCCTAGTGGGAAAGCAATAGGGAAAGCCACAGATCCCTTGATCCACGCGAAGGGAAGCGTGACACTGCTGCAACAGCTCGGCAGGAAAGCACACGTGCATGTCCCCCATCGAGACGAGGAATGACTCCCCTGGGGAGACCCCAGAAGTACCCCAAGGTCCATGTCAGCACTGGAGAGGAAACTCAGGTTCCGGCACCGACTCCACACAAGGTCTTAGGTACCGACATCTGACGGCAGAGGAATCCCGAGAGCCCCCGAGCAACTCTCCTGGGGACTGGCCTTTCCTGAGGCCACCAGAGCGGGTCCCTGAGGTCCCCGTCGTAAGTCGAGAGCTCCTGCCGCAACTCGAGAAAATCCAGGAGGTTCTCCCCTCCAGGCGAGATGAGGCCCATTTCCGCTGAGGCGTCTCGAGGCTCATCACACCTATCCTCTGGAACTTCCAAAGGGTCCTTCACACCCTTGCTGCAACTCAAGAAATTCCCCGACATGCCCGTCTCCACTCGAGAGGAAGCACGAGAGTTCCGCCAATATCCAGAGGAGCCCCGTTTCCGCCTCCTAGCTCGAGAGGAGGGATCCTTTCCCTGCGTGGTCGGGAAAGAATTCCCGTTGTTCCCGTCGCGTCTCAAGAGGAGGCGCTCTCCACAGGAAAGGCGAGAGGAACTCCAAGGTTTGTCACCATTCCCAGAGTCCCCCAGATGTCTCAGTCCATTCCAGGGAATCCTGTTTTTCCTGCCCTGCCTCGACTTTCAAAGCCGAGGATCCGACTCACACCACGGTGGCACGTGGGACAGCCCTGTGGGAAAGCCTCGTGGGAAAGCCACGTCGGAAAGCCTCGAGGGAAAGCCACAGATCCCTTGATCCAGCGAAGGGAAGACGACAATGCTGCTAAAGCTCGGAAGGAAAGCGTACGTGCATGCCCCGACTCGAAGACGAGGTCTGACTCCCCTGGGGAGACTCCAGAAGTACCCCAAGATCCATGTCGACACTGGAGAGGAATCCTCAGGTTCCGGCACAGACTCCACACAAGGTCACAGGGCCCGGCATCGACGGGAGAGGAATCCCGAGAGGCCCCCGTGCAACTGCATGGGGACTGGCCTTTCCTGAGGCCACCAGAGCGGGTCCCTGAGGTCCCAGTCGTAAGTCGAGAGCACCTGCCGCAACTCGAGAAAATCCAGGAGGTTCTCCCCTCCAGGCGAGATGAGGCCCATTTCCGCTGAGGCGTCTCGAGGCTAATCACACCTAACCTCTGGAACTTCCAAAGGGTCCTTCACACCCTTGCTGCAACTCAAGAAGTTCCCCGACATGACCCGTCTCCACTCGAGAGGAAGCACGAGAGTCCCGCCCACATCCAGAGGAGCCCTGTTTCTCGCTCCTAGCTCGAGGGAGGGATCCTTTCCCTGCGTGGTCGGGAAAGAATTCCCGGCGTTTCCGTCGCATCTCAAGAGGAGGCGCTCTCCACAGGAAAGGCGAGAGGAACTCCAGGGTCGTGCCACCATTCCCAGAGTCCCCCAGATGTCTCAGTCCGTTCCAGGGAAACCTGTTTTCCCTGCACTGCGTCGACTTTCAAGCCTGAGGATCGACTCACACCACGGTGGCACGTGGGACAGCCCTGTGGGAAAGCCTCGTGGGAAAGCCTCGAGGGAAAGCCACAGATTCCTTGATCCACGCGAATGGAAGCGTGACACTGCTGCTACAGCTCGAGAGGAAAGCGCACGTGCATGCCCCACTCGAGAGGAGGACTGACTCCACTGGGGAGACTCCAGAAGTACCCCAAGATCCATGTCAGCACTGGAGAGGAATCCTCAGGTTCCGGCACCGATTCCACACAAGGTCTTAGGCCCCGGCATCGACCTTAGAGGAATCCCGAGAGGCCCCCGAGCAACTCGCATGGGGACTGGCCTTTCCTGAGGCCACCAGAGCGGGTCCCTGAGGTCCCAGTCGTAAGTCGAGAGCACCTGCCGCAACTCGAGAAAATCCATTAGGTTCTCCCCTCCAGGCGAGATGAGGCCCTTTTCCGACTGAGGCTCCTCAAGGCTAATCACAATTAAACGCTGGAATTTCCCACGGGTCCTTCACACCCTTGCTGCAACTCAAGAAGTTCCCCGTCATACCCGACTCCACTCGAGAAGGAAGGCACGAGAGTCCCGCCCACATGCAGAGGAGCCCCGTTTCCGCCTCATAGCTCTAGAGGAGGGATCCTTTCCTTGCGTGGTCTGGAAAGTAATTCCCGGCGTTTCCGTCGCATCTCAAGAGGAGGCGCTCTCCACCTAGGAAAGGCGAGAGGAACTCCAGGGTTCGTGCCACCGTTCCCACGAGTCCCCCAGATGTCTCATTCCATTCCACAGGAAACCATTTTTCCCTACACTGCCTCGACTTTCAAGCTGAGGATCGACTCACACCACGGTGGCATGTGGGACAGCCCTGTGGGAAAGCCTCGTGGGAAAGTCTCCTGAGAAAGCCTCGAGGAGAAAGCCACAGATCCCATTGATCCACGCGAAGGAAGCTTGACACTGCTGCTACAGCTCGGGTGGAAACGCCACGTGCATATCTCCACTCGCGACGAGGAATGACTCCCCTGGGAGACTCCAGAAGTACCCAAGATCCATGTCAGCACTGGAGAGGAATCCTCAGGATCCGACACAGACTCCACACAAGGTCCAGGGCCCGGCATTGACGGGAGAGGAATCCCGAGAGGCCCCCGAGCAACTGCATGGGGACTGGCCTTTCCTGAGGCCACCAGAGCGGGTCCCTGAGGTCCCAGTCGTAAGTCGAGAGCACCTGCCGCAACTCGAGAAAATCCATTAGGTTCTCCCCTCCAGGCGAGATGAGGCCCTTTTCCGATGAGGCTCCTCGAGGCTAATCACACCTAAACGCTGGAATTTCCCAAGGGTCCTTCACACCCTTGCTGCAACTCAAGAAGTTCCCCGTCATACCCGACTCCACTCGAGAAGAAGGACGAGAGTCCCGCCCACATACACAGGAGCCCCGTTTCCGCCTCATAGCTCGAGAGGAGGGATCCTTTCCCTGCGTGGTCGGGAAAGTATTCCCGGAGTTTCCATCGCATCTCAAGAGGAGGCGCTCTCCACTTGAAACGGGAGAGGAACTCCAGGTTCGTGCCACCGTTCCCACACTCCCCGAGATGTCTCATTCCATTCCACGGAAACCTTTTTTCCCTGCACTGCCTCGACTTTCAAGCTGAGGATCGACTCACACCACGGTGGCATGTGGGACAGCCCTGTGGGAAAGCCTCGTGGAGAAAGTCTCCTGAGAAAGCCTCGAGGGAAAGCCACAGATCCCATGATCCACGCGAAGGGAAGCGTGACACTGCTGCTACAGCTCGGGAGGAAAACCCACGTGCATATCCCCACTCGCGAAGAGGAATGACTCCCCTGGGAGACTCCAGAGGTACCCAAGATCCATGTCAGCACTGGAGAGGAATCCTCAGGATCCGGCACAGACTCCACACAAGGTCTTAGGCCCGGCATCGACGGGAGAGGAATCCCGAGAGGCCCCCGAGCACCTTGCATGGGGACTGGCCTTTACTGAGGCCACCAGAGCGGGTCCCAGGGATCCCCGTCGTAAGTCGAGAGCACCTGCCGCAACTCGAGAAAATTCCAGGAGGTTCTCCCCTCCAGGCTATATGAGGCCCATTTCCGCTGAGGCAATTTGAGGCTAATCACACCTAAACTCTGGAATTTTCAAAGGTCCTTCACACCCTTGCTGCAACTCAAGAAGTTCCCCGACATACCCGTCTCGACTCGAGAGGAAGCACGAGAGTTCTGCCCACATCCAGAGGAGCCCCGTTTCCGTCTCATAGCTCGAGAGGAGGGATCCTTTCCCTGCGTGGTCGGGAAAGAATTCCCGGCGTTCCCGTCGCATCTCAAGAGGAGGCTCTCTCCATAGGAAAGGCGAGAGGAACTCCAGGGTCGGGCCACCATTCCCAGAGTCCCCCAGATGTCTCAGTCCATTCCTAGGGAAACCTGTTTTCCCTGCACTGCCTCGACTTTCAAGCCGAGGATCGACTCACACCACGGTGGCATCGTGGTACAGCCCTGTGAGAAAGCCTCGTGGGAAAGCCTCGTGGGAAAGCCTCAAGGGAAAACCACAGATCTCTTGATCCACGCGAAGGGAAGCGTGACACTGCTGCTACAGCTCGGGAGGAAAGCGCACGTGCATGCCCCGACTCGAGACGAGGTCTGACTCCCCTGGGGAGACTCCAGAAGTACCCCAAGATCCATGTCGGCACTGGAGAGGAATCCTCAGGTTCCGGCACAGACTCCACACAAGGTCACAGGGCCCGGCATCGACGGGAGAGGAATCCGAGAGGCCCCCGTGCAACTGCATGGGGACTGGCCTTTCCTGAGGCCACCAGAGCGGGTCCCTGAGGTCCCAGTCGTAAGTCGAGAGCACCTGCCGCAACTCGAGAAAATCCAGGAGGTTCTCCCCTCCAGGCGAGATGAGGCCCATTTCTGCTGAGGCGTCTCGAGGCTAATCACACCTAACCTCTCGAACTTCCAAAGGGTCCTTCACACCCTTGCTGCAACTCAAGAAGTTCCCCGACATACCCGTCTCCACTCGAGAGGAAGCACGAGAGTCCCGCCCAAATCCAGAGCAGCCCCGTTTCCGCCTCATACCTCGAGCGGAGGGATCCTTTCCCTGCGTGGTCGGGAAAGAATTCCCGGCGTTCCCGTCGCATCTCAAGAGGAGGCGCTCTCCACCGGAAAGGCGAGAGGAACTCCAGGGTCTTGCCACCATTCCCAGAGTCCCCCAGATGTCTCAGTCCATTCCAGAGAAACCTGTTTTCCCTGCACTGCGTCGACTTTCAAACCGAGGATCGACTCACACCACGGTGGCACGTGGGACAGCCCTGTGGAAAGCCTCGTGGAAAAGCCTCTTGGGAAAGCGTCGAGGGAAAGCCACAGATCCGTTGATCCACGCGAAGGGAAGCGTGACACTGCTGCTACAGCTCGGGAGGAAAGCGCACGTGCATGCCCCACTCGAGTAGAGGACTGACTGCCCTGGGGAGACTCCAGAAGTACACCAAGATCTATGTCAGCACTGGAGAGGAATCCTCAGGTTACAGCACCGACTCCACAAAGACCTTAGGCTCCGACATCAACGGGAGAGGAATCCCGAGAGGCCCCTGAGCTACTCACATGGGGACTGGCCTTTCCTGAGGCCAGCAGAACGGGTCCCTGAGGTCCCCGTCGTAACTCGAGAGCACCTGCCGCAACTCGAGAAAATCCAGGGGGTTCTCCCCTCCAGGCGAGATGAGGCCCATTTCCACTGAGGCGTCTCGAGGCTAATTACACCTAACCTCTGGAACTTCCAAAGGGTCCTTCACACCCTTGCCGCAACTCAAGAAGTTCCCCGACATGCCCGTCTCCACTCGAGAGGAAGCACGAGAATCCCGCCCACATCCAGAGGAGCCCTGTTTCCTCCTCCTAGCTCGAGGGGAGGGATCCTTTCCCTGCGTGGTCGGGAAAGAATTCCCGGCATTTCCGTCGCATCTCAAGAGGAGGCTCTCTCAACAGGAAAGGCGATAGGAACTCCAGGGTCGTGCAACCATTCCCAGAGTCCCCCAGATATCTCCGTCCGTTCCAGGGAAACCTGTTTTCCCAGCACTGCGTCGACTTTCAATCTGAAGATCGACTCACACCACGGTGGCACGTGGGACAGCCCTGTGGGAAAGCCTCGTGGGAAAGCCTCGAGGGAAAGCCACAGATTCCTTGATCCACGCGAATGGAAGCGCGACAGTGCTGCTACAACTCGAGAGGAAAGCGCACGTGCATGCCCCCACTCGAGACGCGTACTGACTCCCCTGGGGAGACTCCAGAAGTACCCCAAGATCCATGTCAGCAATGGAGAGGAATCCTCAGGTTCCGGCACTGACTCCATACAAGGTCTTAGGCCCCGGCATCGACGGGAGAGGAATCCCGAGAGGCCCCCCGAGCACCTTGCATGGGGACTGGCCTTTACTGAGGCCACCAGAGCGGGTCCCAGGGGTCCCCGTCGTAAGTCGAGAGCACCTGCCGCAACTCGAGAAAGTCCAGGAGCTTCTCCCCTCCAGGCTATATGAGGCCCATTTCCGCTGAGGCATCTTGAGGCTAATCACACCTAACCTCTGGAATTTTCAAAGGTCCTTCACACCCTTGCTGCAACTCAAGAAGTTCCCCGACATACCCGTCTCGACTCGAGAAGGAAGCACGAGAGTTCTGCCCACATCCAGAGGAGCCCCGTTTCCGTCTCATAGCTCGAGAGGAGGATCCTTTCCCTGCGTGGTCGGTAAAGAATTCCGGGCGTTCCCGTCGCATCTCAAGAGGAGGCTCTCTCCATAGGAAAGGCGAGAGGAACTCCAGGGTCGGGCCACCATTCCCAGAGTCCCCCAGATGTCTGTCCATTCCAGGGAAACCTGTTTTCCCTGCACTGCCTCGACTTTCAAGCCGAGGATCGACTCACACCACCGGTTGGCACGTGGGACAGCTCTGTGGGAAAGCCTCGTGGGAAAGCCTAGTGGAAAGCCTTGAGGCAAAGCCACAGATCCCTTGATCCACGCGAAGGGAAGCATAACTCTGCTGCTACAGCTCGGGAGGAAATCGCATGTCCCTGCCCCCACTCGAGACGAGGACTGACTCCCCTGGGAGACTCCAGAAGTACCCCAAGATCCATTTCAGCACTGGAGAGGAATCCTCAGCTCCCAGCACCGACTCCACACAAGGTCTTAGACCCCCGGCATCGATGGAAGAGGAATCCCGAGAGGCCCCCGAGCAACTCGCATGGGGAATGGTCTTTCCTGAGGCCACCAGAGCAGGTCCCTGAGGTCCCCGTCATAATTGGAGAGCACCTGCCACAACTCGAGAAAATCCAGGAGGTTTTCCTTCCAGGCCGAAATGAGGCCCATTTCCGCTGAGGCGTCTCGAGGCTAATCACACCTAAACTCTGGAACTCCAAAGAGTCCTTCACACCCTTGCTGCAAATCAAGAAGTTCCCCGACATTTCCCGTCTCCACTCGAGAGGAAGCT
>NW_017207093.1:0-4577 GCF_001704415.2 Capra hircus | reverse complement strand
TGGCTTTCCCTCGAGGCTTTCCCACGAGGCTTCCAGGCTTTCCCACAGGGCTATCCACGTGCCACCGTCGTGTGAGTCGATCCTCGGCTTGAAAGTCGAGGCAGTGCAGGGAAAACAGTTTCCCTGGAATGGACTGAGACATCTGGGGACTCTGGAATGGTGGCACGACCCTGGAGGTCCTCTTGCCTTTCCTGTGGAGAGCGCCTCCTCTTGAGATGCGAGGGAACGCCGGGAATTCTTTCCCGACCACGCAGGACAGGATCATTTCTCTCGAGCAAGAGTAGGAAACGGGGCTCCTCTGGATGTGGCAGAACTCTCGTGCTTCCTCTCGAGTGGAGACGGGTATGTCAGGGAACTTCTTGAGTTGCAGGAAGGGTGTGAAGGACCCTTTGGAAGTTCCAGATGTTAGGTGTGATTAGACTCTAGACGCCTGAGCGGAAATGGGCCTCATCTCGCCTGGAGGGGAGAACCTCCTGGATTTTCTCGAGTTGCGGCAGGTGCTCTCGACTTACGTCGGGGACCTGAGGGACCCGCTCTGGTGGACTCAGGAAAGGCCAATCCCCATGAGAGTTGTTCGGGGGCCTATCAGGATTCCTCTCCCCTCGATGCAGGGGCATAAGATCTTGTGTGGAGTCGGTGCCGGAACCTGAGCATTCCTCTCCAGTGCTGACATGGATCTTGGGTACTTCTGGAGTCTCCCCAGGGGAGTCAGTGCTCGTCTCTAGTGGGGGCATGCATGTGCGCTTTCCTCCCGAGCTGTAGCAGCAGTGTCACACTTCCCTTCGCGTGGATCAAGGGATCAGGGGCTTTCCCTCGAGGCTTTCCGATGAGGCTTTCCCATGAGGCTTTCCCACGAGGCTTTCCACGAGGCTTTCCCACAGGGCTGTCCCACGTGCCACCGTGGTGTGAGTCGATCCTCGGCATGAAAGTCGAGGCAGTGCAGGGAAAACATGTTTCCCTGGAATGGACTGAGACATCTGGGGGACTCTGGGAATGGTGGCACGACCCTGGAGTTCCTCTCGCCTTTCCTTTGGAGAGCGCCTCCTCTTGAGATGCGACGGGAATGCCGGGATTCTTTCCCGAAGACGCAGGGAAAGGATTCCTCCTCTCGAGCTAGGAGGCGGAAACGGGGCTCCTCTGGATGTGGGCGGGACTCTCGTGCTTCCTCTCGAGTGGAGACGGGTATGTCGGAGAACTTCTTGAGTTGCAGCAAGGGTGTGAAGGACCCTTTGGAGTACCAGAGTTTAGGTGTGATTAGCCTCGAGACGCCTCAGCGGAAATGGGCTTCATCTCGCCTGGAGGGGAGAACCTCCTGGATATTCTCGAGTTGCAGCAGGTCCTCTCGACTTACGATGGGGACCTCAGGGACCCGCTCTGGTGGCCTCAGGAAAGGCCAGTCCCCATGCGAGTTGCTCGGGGGCCTCTCGGCATTCCTCTCCCGTCGATGCCGGGCCTAAGACCATGTGTGGAGCCGGTGCCGGAACCTGAGCATTCCTCTCCAGTGCTGACATGGATCTTGGGGTACTTCTGGAGTCTCCCCAGGGGAGTCAGTCCTCGTCTCGAGTCGTGGCATGCACGTGTGCTTTCCTCCCGAGCTGTAGCAGCAGTGTCATGCTTCCCATCGAGGGGATCAAGGGATCTGTGGCTTTCCCTCGAGGCTTTCCCTGAAGGCTTTTTCACGAGGCTTTCCCACAAGGCTGTCCCACGTGCCACCGTGGTGTGAGTCGATCCTCGGCTTGAAAGTCGAGACAGTGCAGAGAAAACAGGTTTCCCTGGAATGGACTGAGACATCTGGGGGACTCAGGGAATGGTGGCACGACCCTGGAGTTCCTCTCGCCTTTCCAGTGGAGAGCGCATCCACTTGAGATGCGACGGGAATGCCGGGAATTCTTTCCCGACCACGCAGGGAAAGGATCCCTCCCTCGAGCTAGGGGGCGGAAACGGGGCTCCTCTGGATGTGGGCGGGACTCTCGTCCTTCCTCTGGAGTGGAGACGAGTATGTCGGGGAACTTCTTGAGTTGCAGCAAGGGTGTGAAGGACCCTTTGGAAGTTCCAGATGTTAGATGTGATTAGCCTCGAGACGCCTCAGCGGAAATGGGCCTCATCTCGCCTGGAGGGGAGAACCTCCTAGATTTTCTCGAGTTGCGGCATGTGCTCTCGACTTACGACGGGGATCTCAGGGACCCTGCTCTGGTGGCCTCAGGAAAGGCCAGTCCCCATGCGAGTTGCTCGCGGGCCTCTCGGGATTCCTCTCCCGTTGAAGCTGGGGTCCTAAGACCTTGTGTGGAGTCAGTGCCGGAACCTGAGGATTCCTCTCCAGTGCCGACATGGATCTTGGGGTACTTCTGGAGTCTCCCCAGGGGAGTCAGACCTCGTCTCGACTGAGGGCATGCTCGGGCGCTTTCCTCCCGAGCTGTAGCAGCAGTGTCACGCTTCCCTTCGCGTGGATCAAGGGATCTGTGTCTTTCCCTCGAGGCTTTCCCTACGAAGCTTTCCCACGAGGCTTTCCCTCAGGGCTGTCCCACGTGACACCGTGGTGTGAGTCGATCCTCGGCTTGAAAGTCCGAGGCAGTGCAGGGAAAACAGGTTTCCCTGGAATGGACTGAGACATCTGGGGACTCTGGGAATGTGGCACGACCCTGGTTTTCCTCTCGCCTTTCCTGTGGGAGCGCCTCCTCTTGAGATGGCGACTAGAACGCCGGGAATTCTTTGCCGAACACGCAGGGGAAATGATCCCTCCTCTCGAGCTAGGAGGCGGAAACGGGGCTCCTCTGGATTGTGGGCGGGACTCTCGTGCTTCCTCTCGAGTGGAGACGGGTATGTCGGGCAACTTCTTGAGTTGCAGAAAGGTTGTGAAGGACCCTTTGGAAGTTCCAGAGGTTAGGTCTGATTAGCCTCGAGACGCCTCAGCACAAATGGGTCTCATCTCGCCTGGAGGGGAGAACCTCCTGGATTTTCTCGGATGCGGTAGTGCTGTCGACTTATGACGGCGACCTCAGGGACCCGCTCTGGTGGCCTCATGAAAGGCCAGTCCCCATGCGAGTTGCCTCGGGACACTCAGGATTCCTCTCCCATCGATGCCCGGGGCCTAAGATCTTGTGTAGAGTTGGTGCCGGAACCTGAGGATTCCTCTCCAGTGCTGACATGGATCTTGGGTACTTCTGGAGTCTCTCCAGGGGAGTCAGTCCTCGTCTCGAGTGGGGGCATGCACGTGCGCTTTCCTCCCGAGCTGTAGCAGCAGTGTCGCACTTTCCCTTCGCGTGGATCAAGGGATCTGTGGCTTTCCCTCGAGGCTTTCCCGACGAGGCTTTTCCACGAGGCTTTCCCACAGGGCTGTCCCTCTTGCCACCGTGGTGTGAGTCGATCCTCAGCTTGAAAGTCGAGGCTGTGCAGGGAAAACAGGTTTCCCTGGAATGGACTGAGACATCTGGGGACTCTGGGAATGGTGGCACGACCCTGGAGTTCCTCTCGCCTTTCCTGCGGAGAGCGCTCTTCCTTGGGATGCGACGGGGAATACCGGGAATTTTTCCCTACCACGCAGGGACAGGATCCCTCCTCTCGAGCTATGAGGCGGAAACGGGGCACCTCTGGATATGGCGGAACTATGGTGCTTCCTCTCGAGTGGAGTCGGGTATGTCGGTGAACTTCTTGAGTTGCAGCAAGGGTGTGAAGGACCCTTTGGAAGTTCCAGAGGTTAGGTGTGATTAGCCTCGAGACGCCTTAGCGGAAATGGGCCTCATCTCGCCTGCAGGGGAGAACCTCCTGGATTTTCTCGAGTTGCGGCAGGTGCTCTCGACTTACGACGGGGACCTCAGGGACCCGCTCTCGTGGCCTCAGTAAAGGCAAGTCCCCATGCGAGTTGCACGGGGGCCACTCGGGATTCCTCTCCCGTCGATGCCGGGGACTAAGACCTTGTGTGGAGTCGGTGCCGGAACCTGAGGTTTCCTCTCCAGTGCTGATATGGATCTTGGGGTACGTCTGGAGTCTCCCAAGGGGAGTCAGTCCTCGTCTCTAGTGGGGGCCTGCACGTGCGCTTTCCTCTCGAGCTGTAGCAGCAGTGTCACTCTTCCCTTCGCATATATCAAGGGATCTGTGGCTTTCCCTCGAGGCTTTCCCACGAGGCGTTCCCACGAGGCTTTCCCACAGGGCTATCCCACGTGCCACCGTCGTGTGAGTCGATCCTCGGCTTGAAAGTCGAGGCAGTGCAGGGAAAACAGGTTTCCCTGGAATGGACTGAGACATCTGGGGGACTCTGGGAATGGTGGCACGACCCTGGAGGTCCTCTTGCCTTTCCTGTGGAGAGCGCCTCCTCTTGAGATGCGAAGGGAACGCCGGGAATTCTTTCCCGACCACGCAGGGACAGGATCATTTCTCTCGAGCAAGAGTAGAAACGGGGCTCCTCTGGATGTGGGCAGAACTCTCGTGCTTCCTCTCGAGTGGAGACGGGTATCAGGGAACTTCTTGAGTTGCAGAAGGGGTGTGAAGGACCCTTTGGAAGTTCCAGATGTTAGGTGTGATTAGACTCGAGACGCTGAGCGAAATGGGGCCATCTCGCCTGGAGGGGAGAACCTCCTGGA
>NW_017207092.1:0-4577 GCF_001704415.2 Capra hircus | reverse complement strand
CATTTCTGCTGAGGCGTCTCGAGGCTAATCACACCTAACCTCTGGAACTTCCGAAGGGTCCTTCACACCCTTGCTGCAACTCAAGAAGTTCCCCGACATACCCGTCTCCACTCGAGAGGAAGCAGGAAAGTCCGCCCACATCCAGAGGAGCCACGTTTCCTCCTCATTGCTCGAGAGGTTTGATCCTTTCCCTGCGTGGTCGGGAAAGAATTCGCGCATTCCCGTCCCACATCAAAGAGGAGGCGCTCTCCAGAGGAAAAACGAGAGGAACTCCAGAGTCGTGCCCCCATTCCCAGAGTCCCCCAGATGTCTCAGTCCATTCCAGGGAACCTGATTCCCTGCACTGCCTCGACTTTCAAGCCGAGGATCGACTCACACCACAGTGGCACGTGGACAGCCCTGTGGGAAAGCCTCGTGGGAAAGCCTCTTGCGAAAGCCTCGAGGAAAGCCACAGATCAGTTGATACACGCGAAGGAAGCGTGACACTGTTGCTACAGCTCGGAGGAAAGCGCACGTGTATGCCCCCACTCGAGTAGAGGACTGACTGCCCTGGGGAGACTCCAGAAGTACCCCAAGATCCATGTCAGCACTGGAGAGGAATCCTCAGGTTCCGGCACCGACTCCACACAGATCTTAGGCCCTGGCATCGACGGGAGAGGAATCCCGAGAGGCCCCGAGCAACTCGCATGGGGACTGGCCTTTCCTGAGGCCACCAGAGCGGGTCCCTGAGGTCCCCGTCGTAAGTTGAGAGCACCTGCCGCAACTCTAGAAAATCCAGGAGGTTCTCCCCTCCAGGCGAGATGAGGCCCATTTCCACTGAGGCGTCTCGAGGCTAATTACACCTAACCTCTGGAACTTCCAAAGGGTCCTTCACACCCTTGCCGCAACTCAAGAAGTTCCCCGACATACCCGTCTCCACTCGAGAGGAAGCACGAGAATCCCGCCCACATCCAGAGGAGCCCTGTTTCCTCCTCCTAGCTCGAGGGGAGGGATCCTTTCCCTGCGTGGTCGGGAAAGAATTCCCGGCATTTCCGTCGCATCTCAAGAGGAGGCTCTCTCAACAGGAAAGGCGATAGGAACTCCAGGGTCGTGCCACCATTCCCAGAGTCCCCCAGATGTCTCCGTCCGTTCCAGGGAAACCTGTTTTTCCCAGCACTGCGTCGACTTTCAATCTGAAGATCGACTCACACCACGTGGCACGTTGGACAGCCCTGTGGGAAAGCCTCGTGGGAAAGCCTCGAGGGAAAGCCACAGATCCCTTGATCCACGCGAATGGAAGCGCGACAGTGCTGCTACAACTCGAGAGGAAAGCGCACGTGCATGCCCCCACTCGAGAGGAGGACTGACTCCCCTGGGGAGACTCCAGAAGTACCCCAAGATCCATGTCAGCACTGGAGAGGAATCCTCAGGTTCCGGCACTGATTCCACACAAGGTCTTAGGCCCCGGCATCGACGGAGGAGGAATCCCGAGAGGCCCCGAGCAACTCGCATGGGACTGGCCTTTCCTGAGGCCACCAGAGCGGGTCCCTGAGGTCCCAGTCGTAAGTCGAGAGCACCTGCCCGCAACTCGAGAAAATCCATTAGGTTCTCCCCTCCAGGCGAGATGAGGCCTTTTCCGATGAGGCTCCTCAAGGCTAATCACAATTAAACGCTGGAATTTCCCACGGGTCCTTCACACCCTTGCTGCAACTCAAGAAGTTCCCCGTCATACCCGACTCCACTCGAGAAGAAGGACGAGAGTCCCGCCCACATACAGAGGAGCCCCGTTTCCGCCTCATAGCTCTAGAGGAGGGATCCTTTCCTTGCGTGGTCTGGAAAGTATTCCCGGCGTTTCCGTCGCATCTCAAGAGGAGGCGCTCTCCACTTGAAACGGAGAGGAACTCCAGGTTCGTGCCACCGTTCCCACACTCCCCCAGATGTCTCATTCCATTCCACAGAAACCATTTTTCCCTACACTGCCTCGACTTTCAAGCTGAGGATCGACTCACACCACGGTGGCATGTGGGACAGCCCTGTGGGAAAGCCTCGTGGGAAAGTCTCCTGAGAAAGCCTCGAGGGAAAGCCACAGATCCCATGATCCACGCGAAGGGAAGCTTGACACTGCTGCTACAGCTCGGGTGGAAAACCCACGTGCATATCTCCACTCGCGACGAGGAATGACTCCCCTGGGAGACTCCAGAAGTACCCAAGATCCATGTCAGCACTGGAGAGGAATCCTCAGGATCCGACACAGACTCCACACAAGGTCCCAGGGCCCGGCATCGACGGGAGAGGAATCCCGAGAGGCCCCCGAGCAACTGCCATGGGGACTGGCCTTTCCTGAGGCCACCAGAGCGGGTCCCTGAGGTCCCCGTCGTAAGTCGAGAGCACCTGTCGCAACTCGAGAAAATCCAGGAGGTTCTCCCCTCCAGGCGAGATGAGGCCCATTTCCACTGAGACGTCTCGAGGCTAATCACACCTAACCTATGGAACTTCCAAAGGGTCCTTCACACCCTTGCTGCCAACTCAAGAAGTTCCCCGACATACCCGTCTCCACTCGAGAGGAAGCAGGAAAGTCCCGCCCACATCCAGAGGAGCCACGTTTCCTCCTCATTGCTCGAGAGGTTTGATCCTTTCCCTGCGTGGTCGGGAAAGAATTCGCGGCATTCCCGTCCCACATCAAGAGGAGGCGCTCTCCAGAGGAAAAACGAGAGGAACTCCAGAGTCGTGCCCCCCATTCCCAGAGTCCCCCAGATGTCTCAGTCCATTCCAGGGAAACCTGTATTCCCTGCACTGCCTCGACTTTCAAGCCGAGGATCGACTCACACCACAGTGGCACGGTGGGACAGCCCTGTGGGAAAGCCTCGTGGAAAGCTCTTTGCGAAAAGCCTCGAGGGAAAGCCACAGATCAGTTGATACACGCGAAGGAAGCGTGACACTGTTGCTACAGCTCGGGAGGAAAGCGCACGTGTATGCCCCACTCGAGTAGAGGACTGACTGCCCTGGGGAGACTCCAGAAGTACCCCAAGATCCATGTCAGCACTGGAGAGGAATCCTCAGGTTCCGGCACCGACTCCACACAAGATCTTAGGCCCTGGCATCGACGGGAGAGGAATCCGAGAGGCCCCGAGCAACTCGCATGGGGACTGGCCTTTCCTGAGGCCACCAGAGCGGGTCCCTGAGGTCCCCGTCGTAAGTTGAGAGCACCTGCCGCAACTCTAGAAAATCCAGGAGGTTCTCCCCTCCAGGCGAGATGAGGCCCATTTCCACTGAGGCGTCTCGAGGCTAATTACACCTAACCTCTGGAACTTCCAAAGGGTCCTTCACACCCTTGCCGCAACTCAAGAAGTTCCCCGACATACCCGTCTCCACTCGAGAGGAAGCACGAGAATCCCGCCCACATCCAGAGGAGCCCTGTTTCCTCCTCCTAGCTCGAGGGGAGGGATCCTTTCCCTGCGTGGTCGGGAAAGAATTCCCGGCATTTCCGTCGCATCTCAAGAGGAGGCTCTCTCAACAGGAAAGGCGATAGGAACTCCAGGGTCGTGCCACCATTCCCAGAGTCCCCCAGATGTCTCCGTCCGTTCCAGGGAAACCTGTTTTCCCAGCACTGCGTCGACTTTCAATCTGAAGATCGACTCACACCACGTGGCACGTTGGACAGCCCTGTGGGAAAGCCTCGTGGGAAAGCCTCGAGGGAAAGCCACAGATCCCTTGATCCACGCGAATGGAAGCGCGACAGTGCTGCTACAACTCGAGAGGAAAGCGCACGTGCATGCCCCACTCGAGAGGAGGACTGACTCCCCTGGGGAGACTCCAGAAGTACCCCAAGATCCATGTCAGCACTGGAGAGGAATCCTCAGGTTCCGCACTGATTCCACACAAGGTCTTAGGCCCGGCATCGACGGAGAGGAATCCGAGAGGCCCCCGAGCAATCGCATGGGGACTGGCCTTTCCTGAGGCCACCAGAGCGGGTCCCTGAGGTCCCAGTCGTAAGTCGAGAGCACCTGCCGCAACTCGAGAGAAAATCCATTAGGTTCTCCCCTCCAGGCGAGATGAGGCCCTTTTCGATGAGGCCTCCTCAAGGCTAATCACAATTAAACGCTGGAATTTCCACGGGTCCTTCACACCCTTGCTGCAACTCAAGAAGTTCCCCGTCATACCCGACTCCACTCGAGAAGAAGGACGAGAGTCCCGCCCACATACAGAGGAGCCCCGTTTCGCCCTCATAGCTCTAGAGGAGGGATCCTTTCCTTGCGTGGTCTGGAAAGTATTCCCGGCGTTTCCGTCGCATCTCAAGAGGAGGCGCTCTCCACTTGAAACGGGAGAGGAACTCCAGGTTCGTGCCAGCCGTTCCCACACTCCCCCAGATGTCTCATTCCATTCCACAGAAACCATTTTTCCCTACACTGCCTCGACTTTCAAGCTTGAGGATCGACTCACACCACGGTGCATGTGGGACAGCCCTGTGGAAAGCCTCGTGGGAAAGTCTCCTGAGAAAGCCTCGAGGGAAAGCCACAGATCCCATGATCCACGCGAAGGGAAGCTTGACACTGCTGCTACAGCTCGGGTGGAAAACCCACGTGCATATCTCACTCGCG
>NW_017207091.1:0-4578 GCF_001704415.2 Capra hircus | reverse complement strand
CTCAGCGGAAATGGCCTCATCTCGCCTGGAGGAGAACCTCCTGGATTTCTCGAGTTGCGGCAGTGCTCTCGGCTTACGACGGGACCTCAGGGACCCGCTCTGTTGGCCTCAGGAAAGCCAGTCCCCATGCGAGTTGCTCGGGTGCCTCTGGGGATTCCTCTCCCGTCGATGGCGGGGGCTAAGACCTTGTGTGAGTCGTGCCAGAAAACTGAGGATTCCTCTCCAGTGCAGACATGGAACTTGGGGTACTTCTGGAGTCTCCCAGGTGAGTCAGTCCTCGTCTCGCGGGCATGCACGTGCGCTTTCCTCCCGAGCTGTAGCAGCAGTGACACGCTTCCCTTCGCGTGGATCAAGGGATCAGGTTCTTTACCTCGAGGCTTTCCCACGAGGCTTTCCCTCGAGGCTTTTCCACAGGGGCTGTCCCACGTCCACCGTGGTGTGAGTCGATCCTCGGCTTGAAAGTCGAGGCAGTGCTGGGGAAAACAGGTTCCTGGAATGGACGGATCCATCTGGGGGACTCTGGAATGTGGCACGACCCCTGGAGTTCCTCTCGCCATTCCTCTGGAGAGCGCCTCCTCTTGAGATGCGACGGGAATGCCGGAAAATCTTTCCCGACCACGCAGGGAAAGGATCCCTCCTCTTGAGCTCGGAGGGGGAAACGGGCTCCTCTGGATGTGGGTGGAACTCTCGTGCTTCCTGTAGAGTGGAGACGGGTATGTCGGGAACTTCTTGAGTTGCAGCAAGGGTGTGAAGGACCCTTTGGAAAGTGCAGAGGTTAGGTGTGAATAGCCTCGAGACGCCTCAGAGGAAATGGGACTCATCTGACCTGAGGCGAGACCATCCTTGATTTTCTCGAGCTGCAGCAGGTGCTCTCGACTTACGACGGGGAACTCAGGGACCCGCTCTGGTGGCCTCAGTAAAGGCCAGTCCCCATGCGGGTTGCTCGGGGGCCTTTCGGGATTCTCTCCCGTGTATGCCGGGGCCTAAGATCTTGTGTGGAGTCGGTGCCGGAACCAGAGCATTCCTCTCCAGTGCTGACATGGATCTTGGGTACTTCTGGAGTCTCCCCAGTGGAATCAGTCCTCGTCTCGAGTGGGGGCATGCATGTGCGCTTTCCTCCCGAGCAGTAGCAGCATGTCACGCTACCCTTCGCGTGGATCAAGGGATAAGGGGCTTTCCTCAAGGCTTTCCCACGAGGCTTTCCCACGAGGCTATCCCACAGGGCTGTCCCACGAGGCTTTCCCACGAGGCCACAGGCTGTCCCACGTGCCACCGTGGTGTGAGTCGATCCTCGGCTTGAAAGTCGAGGCATTGCAGGGGAAAACAGGATTCCCTGGAATGGACTGAGACATCTGGGGGACTCTGAGAATGCTTCACGACCCTGGAGTTCCTCTCGCCTTTCCTGTGGAGAGCGCCTCCTCTTAAGATGCGACGGGAACACCGGGAATTCTTTCCCCACCACGCAGGGAAAGGATCCCTCCTCTCGAGCTAGGAGGCAGAAACGGGGCTCCTCTGGATGTGGCGGGACTCTCGTGCTTCCTCTCGAGTGGAGATGGGTATGTCGGGGATCTTCTTGAGTTGCAGCAAGGGTGTGAAGTACCCTTTGGAAATTCCAGAGGTTAGGTGTGATTAGCCTCGAGACGCCTTAGCGGAAATGTGCCTCATCTCGCCTGGAGGGGAGAACCGGCTGGATGTTCTCGAGTTGCGGCAGGTGCTCTCGACTTACGACGGGGACCTCAGGGACCCGCTCTGGTGGCCTCAGGAAAGGCCAGTCCCCATGCGAGTAGCTCGCAGGCCTCTCGGGATTCCTCTCCCGTCGATGCCGGGCCAAAGATCTTGTGTGGAATCGGTGCCGGAACCTGAGGATTCCTCTCCAGTGCAGACATGGATCTTGGGTACTTCTGGTGTCTCCCCAGGGTAGTCAGTCCTCGTCTCGAGTGGGGGCATGCACGTGTGCTTTCCTCCCGAGCTCTAGCAGCAGTGTCGTGCTTCCCTTCGCCGTGGATCAAAGGATCTGTGGCTTTCCCTCGTGGCTTTCCCACGAGTCTTTCCACGAGGCTTTCCAAAGTCCCACGAGCTTTCCCACAAGGCTTTCCCACAGGCTGTCCCACGTTCCACCGTGGTGTGAGTCGATCCTCGGCTTGAAAGTCGAGGCAGTGCAGGAAAACAGGTTTCCCTGGAATGGACGGAGACATCTGGGGGACTCTGGGAATGGTGGTAGGACCCTGGAGTTCCTCTCGCCTTGCCTGTGGAGAGCGCCTCCTCTTGAGATGCGACGGAAACGCCCTGAATTCTTTCCCGAGCACGCAGGGAATGGATCCCTCCTCTCGAGCTAGGAGGCGGAAATGGGGCTACTGTGGATGTGGGTGAGATTCTCGTGCTTCCTCTCGAGAGGAGACGGGTATGTCGGGAACGTCTTGAGTTGCAGCAAGGGTGTGAAAGACCCTTTCGAAGTTCCAGAGTTAGGTATGATTAGCCTCAAGACGCCTCAGCGGGAATGAGCCTCATCTCGCCTGGAGGGGAGAACCTCCTGGATTTTCTCGAGTTGCGGCAGGTGCTCTCGACTTACGACGGGGACCTCAGGGACCCGCTCTGGTAGCCGCAGTAAAGGCCATTCCCCATGCGAGTTGCTCGGGGGCCTCTCGGACTCTTCTCCCTTCGATGCCGGGCCTAAGACCTTGTGTGGAGTGGGTACCGGAACGTGAGGATTCCTCTCCAGTGCTGACATGGATCTTGGGGTACTTCTGGAGTCTCCCAGGGAGTCAGTCCTCGTCTCGTGTTGGGCATGCAAGTGCACTTTCCTCCCGAGCTGTAGCAGCAGTGTAACGCTTCCCTTCGCGTGGAAACAGGGATCTGTCGCATTCCCTTGAGGCTTTCCCACGAGGCTTTCCCACAGGGCTGTCCCACGTGCCACCGTGGTGTGAGTCGATCCTCGGCTTGAAAGTCGAGGCAGTGCAGGAATACAGGTTTCCCTGGAATGGACTGAGATATCTAGGGACTCTGGGAATGGTGGCACGACCCTGGAGTTCCTCTCGCCTTTCCTGTGGAGAGCGCCTCCTCTTGAGATGCGACGGGAACACCAGGAAACTTTTCCGAGCACGCAGGGAAAGGATCCCTCCTCTCGAGCTAGGAGGTGGAAACGGGGCTCCTCTGGATGTGGTCGGGACTCTCGTGCTTCCTCTCGAGTGGAGATGGGTATGTCGGGGAACTTCTTGAGTTGCAGCAAGGGTGTGAAGGACCCTTTGGAAGTTCCAGAGTTTAGGTGTGATTAGACTCTAGTTGCCTCAGCGGAAATAGTCCTCATCGAGCCTGGAGGGAGAAGCTCCTGGATTTTCTCGAGTTGCGGCAGGTGCTCTCGACTTACGATGGGGACTTCAGGG
Organism: Capra hircus; assembly: GCF_001704415.2. NCBI lineage: Eukaryota > Metazoa > Chordata > Mammalia > Artiodactyla > Bovidae > Capra > Capra hircus. Next base: position 1,198 of record NW_017207091.1, on the reverse strand, counting down.
ACCCGCTCTCGTGGCCTCAGGAAAGGCCAGTCCCCATGCGAGTTGCTCGAGGGCCTCTCGCGGATTCTTCTCCCGTCCATGCTGGGGCCTAAGACCTTCTGTGGACTCAGTGCCGGAACCTGAGGTTTTCTCTCCAGTGCAGACATGGATCTTAGGGTACTTCTGGAGTCTCCCCAGGGCAGTCAGTCCTCGTCTCGAGTCGGGGCATGCACGTGCGCTTTCCTCCGAGCTGTAGCAGCAGTGTCGCGCTTCCCTTCGCGTGGATCAAGGGATCTGTGTCTTTCCCTCAAGGCTTCCCCACGAGGCTTTCCCACAGGGCTGTCCCACGTGCCACCGTGTGTGATTCGATCCTCGGCTTGAAAGTCGACGCAGTGCAGGGAAAACAGGTTTCCCTGGAATGGACTGAGACTTCCAGAGGATTCTGGGAATGGTGGCTCGTCCGTGGAGTTCCTCTCGCCTTTCCTGTGGAGCCGCCTCCTCTTGAGATGTGACGGGAACACCGGGAATTCTATCCCGACCACGGAGGAAAGGATCCCTGCTCTGGAGCTAGGAGGCGGAAACGGGCTCCTCTGGATGTGGGCGGGACTCTCGTGCTTCCTCTTGAGTGGAGACGGGTATGTCGGGGTACTTCTTGAGTTGCAGTAAGGGTGTGAAGGACTCTTTGGAAGTTCCAGAGGTAAGTGTGATTAGCCTCGAGATACCTCAGCGGAAATGGGAATCAGCTCGCCTGGAGAGGAGAACCTCCTGGATTTTCTCGAGTTGCAGCAGGTGCTCTCGACTTTCGACAGGACCGCCAGGACCCACTGTGGTGCCTCAGGACAGATCAGTCCCATGCAAGTTGTTCTGGGGCCTCTCGGGATTCCTCTCACGTGAATGCAGGGGCCTAAGACCTTTGTGTGGAGTCGTGCCAGAACCTGAGGATTCCTCTCCAGTGCTGACATGGGTCTTGGGGTACTTCTGGAGTCTCCCCAGGGTGTCAGTCCTCGTCTCGAGTGGGGCCATGCACGTGCGCTTTCCTCCCGAGCTTTAGCAGCAGTGTCACGCTTCCCTTCGCGTGGATCAAGGGATCTGTGGATTTCCATCGAGGCTTTCCCACGAGCTTTCCCACAGGGCTGCCCCACGTGCACTGTGTGTGAGTCGCATCCTCGGCTTGTAAGTCGAGGCAGTGCAGGGAAACCAGTTCTCTGGAATGGACTGA
>NW_017207090.1:0-4578 GCF_001704415.2 Capra hircus | reverse complement strand
CTATGGTGACCTCAGGAAAGGCCAGTCCCCACGCGAGTTGCGCGGGGCCTCTCGGGATTCCTCTCACGTCGATGCCGGGGCCTAAGACCTTGTGTGGAGTCGGTGCTGGAACCTGAGGAATCCTCTCCAGTGCTGACTTGGATCTAGGGTTCTTTTCTGGAGTCTCCTCAGGGGAGTCAGTCCTCGTCTCGAGTGGGGGCATCCACGTGCGCTTTCCTCCCGAGCTCTAGCAACAGAGTCACGCTTCCCTTCACGTGGATCAAGGGATCTGTGGCTTTCCCTCGAGGCTTTCCACGAGGCTTTCCCTAGAAGCTTTCCCAGGGCTGTCCACGTGCCACCGTGGTGTGAGTCGATCCTCGGCTTGAAAGTCGAGGCAGTGCAGGGAAAACAGGTTTCCCCTGGAATGGACTGAGACATCTGGGGGACACTGGGAATGGTGGCACGACCTGGAGTACCTCTCACCTTTCCTGTGGAGAATGTCTCCTCTTGAGATGGCGAGGGAACGCTGCGAATTCTTCCCAACCACGCAGGGAAAGGATCCCTCCTCTCGAGCTAGGAGGCGAAACGGGGCTCTCTGGATGTGGCGGGACTCTCGTGCTTCCTCTCGAGTGGAGACGGGTATGTCGGGGAACTTCTTGAGTTGTAGGAAGGGTGAAGGACCCTTTGGAAGTTCCAGAGCTTAGGTGTGATTACCCTGGTGACGCCTCAGCGGAAACGGGCCTCATCTCGCCTGGAGAGGAGAACTCCTGGATTTTCTCGAGTTGCGGCAGGTGCTCTCCCTTACGACGGGACCTCAGGGACCCGCTCTGGTTGCCTCCGGAAAGGCCGGTCCACATGCGAGTTGCTATTGGGCCTCTCGGGATTCCTCTCCCGTCGATGCCGGGGCCTAAGACCTTGTGTGGAGTCGATGCTGGAACCTGAGGATTCCTCTCCAGTGCTGACATGGATCTTGGGGTACTTCTGGAGTCTCCCCAGGGGAGTCAGTCCTCGTCTCGAGTGGGGGAAACACGGAAGCTTTTCTCCGAGCTGTAGCAGCAGTGTCACGCTTCCCTTCGCGTGAATCAAGTTATCAGGGGCTTTTCCTCCGAGGCTTTCCCAAAGGGCTGCCACGTGCGTGGTGTGAGTCGATCCTCGGCTTGAAAGTCGAGCAGTGCAGGGAAAACAGGTTTCCCTGGAATGGACTGAGGCATCTGGGGACTCTGGGAATGGTGGCAGGACCTGGGGTTCCTCTCGCCTTTGCTGTGGAGAGTGCATCCTCTTGAGATGTGACGGGAACGCCGGGATTCTTTCCGACCACGCAGGGAAAGGATCCTCCTCTTGAGCTAGGAGGCGGAAACGGGGCTCCTCTGGATGTGGGCAAAACTCTATTGCTTCCTCTCGAGGGGAGACGGGTATGTCGGGGAACTTCTTGAGTTGCAGCAAGGGTGTGAAGGACCCTTTGGAAGTTCCAGTGATTAGCTGCGATTAGCCTCGAGACGCCTCAGCGGAAATGGGCATCATCTCGCCTGGAGGGGAGAACCTCCTGGATTTTCTCGAGTTGCGACAGGTGCTCTCGACTTACGACGGGGACCTCAGGGACCCGCACTTGTGGCCGGGAAAGGCCAGTCCCCATGCGAGTTGCTCGGGGGCCTCTCGGCATTCCTCTCCCCGTTGATGCCAGGGCTTAAGACCTTGCGTGGAGTCGGTGTCGGAACATGAGGATTCCTCTCCAGTGCTGAGATGGATCTTGGGGTACATCTGGAGTCTCCCAAAGGGAGTCAGTCCTCGTCTCGAGTGGGGGTATGCACGTTCGCTTTCCTCCCGAGCTGTAGCAACAGTGTCACTCTTCCCTTCGCGTGCATCAAGGGATCTGTGGCTTTCCTCGAGGCTTTCCCGAGGCTTTCCCACGAGGCTTTCCACAGGGCTGTCCCTCGTGCCACCGTGGTGTGAGTCGATCCTCGGCTTGAAAGTCGAGGCAGTGCAGGGAAAACAGGTTTCCCTGGAATGGACTGAGACATCTGGGGGACTCAGGGAATGGTGGTACGACCCTGTAGTTCCTCTCGCCTTTCCTGAGGAGAGCGCCTCCCCTTGAGATGCGACGGGAACGCGGGGAATTCTTTCCTGACCACCCAGGGAAAGGATCCCTCCTCTCGAACTAGGATGCGGAAACGGGGGCTCCTCTGGATGTGGGCGGGACTCTCGTGCTTCCTCTCGAGTGGAGACGGGTATGTCGGGGAACTTCTAGAGTTGCAGCAAGGGTGTGATGCACCCTTTGGAAGTTCCAGAGGATACATGGATTAGCCTCGAGACGCTTCAGCGGAAATGGGCCTCATCTCGCCTGGAGGGGAGTAACTCCTGGATTTCTCGAGTTGCGGCAGGTGCTCTCGACTTACTACGGGAACCTCAGGGATCCGCTCTGGTGGCCTCAGGAAGCCCAGTCCCCATGCGAGTTGCTCGGGGGCTCTCGGGATTCCTCTCCCGTCAATGTCGGTACCTAAGACCTTGTGTGGAGTCGGTGCCGGAACCTGAGGATTCCTCTCCAGTGCTGACATGGACCTTGGGGTACTTATGGGGTCTCCCCCAGGGGAGTCAGTCCTCGTCTCGAGTGGGGGCATGCACGTGCGCTTTCCTCCCGAGCTGTAGCAGCAGTGTCACGCTTCCTTCGCGAGGATCTAGGGATCTGTGGCTTTCTCTCGAGGCTTTCCCACCAGGCTTTCCAACGAGGCTTTCCACAGGGCTGTCCCACGTGGCACCGTTTAGTGAGTCGATCCTCGGCTTGAAAGTCGAGGTAGGGCAGGGAAAACAGGTTTCCCTGGAATGGACTGAGAATTCTGGGGGACTCTGCTGGAGGTCCTCTCGCCTCTCCTGTGGAGAGCGCCTCCTCTTCAGAAGCGACGGGAACGCCGGGAATTCTTGAATGGCCACGCAGGGAAAGGATCCCTCCTCTCGAGCTATGAGGTGGAAACGGGCCTCCTCTGGATGTGGGCGGGACTCTCGTGCTTATTCTCGAGTGGAGACGGGTATGTCGGGTAACTTCTTGAGTTGCAGCAAGGTTGTGAAGGACCGTTTGGAAGTTCCAGAGGTTAGGTGTGATTAGCCTCGAGACGCCTCATGGGAAACGGGCGTCATCTCGCCTGGAGGGGTGAACCTCCTGGATTTTCTCGAGTTGCGGCAGGTGCTCTGACTTACGACGAGGACCTCAGGGACCCGCTCTGGTGGCCTCAGGAAAGGCCAGTCACCATGCGAGTTGCTCGGGGACCGGTCGGGATTTCTCTCCCGTCGATGCCAGGGCTTAAGACCGTGAGTGGAGTAGGTGCCAACCGGAGGATTCCTCACCTATTTGACATGGATCTTGGGTACTTCTGGAGTCTCCTCAGCGGAGTCAGTCCTCGTATCGAGTGGGGGCATGCACGTGCTCTTTCCTACCGAGCTGTAGCAGCAGTGTCCCGCTTCCTTCGCGAGGATCACGGGATCTGTGGGTTTCCCTCGAGGCTTTCCCACAGGGCTGTCCCACGTGCCACCGTGGTGTGAGTCTATCCTCGGCTTGAAAGTCGAGGCAGTGCAGGGAAAACAGGTTTCCCTGGAATGGACTGAGACATCTGGGGGACTCTGGAAATGGTGGCACGACCCTGGAGTTCCTCTCGCCTTTCCTGTGGAGAACGCCTCCTCTTGAGATGCACGGGAACGCCGGAATTCTTTCCCGAACACGCAGTGAAAGGATCTCCTCAAGATCTAGGAGGCGGAAACGGGGCTCCTCTGGATGTGAGCGGGACTCTCGTGCTTCCTCTCAAGTGGAGACGGGTATGTCGGGGAATTATTGAGTTGCAGCAAGGGTGTCAATGACCCTTTGGAAGTTCCAGAAGTTAGGTGTGATTAGCCTCGAGACACCTCAGCAGAAATGGGCCTAATCTCGCCTGGAGGGAAAACCTCCTGGATTTTCCGAGTTGTGGTAGGTGCTCTCATCTTACGACGGGACAACCGGGACCGCTCTGGTGGCCTCAGGAAAGGCAGTCCCCATGCGAGTTGCTCGGGGGCCTCTCGGGATTCCACTTCCGTCATTGCCGGGATCTAGGTCCCTGTCTGGAGTCCGTGCCGGAATCTGAGGATTCCTCTCCACGGCTGACATGGATCTTGGGGTACTTCTGGAGTCTCCCCAGGGGAGTCAGTCCTCGTCTCGAGTGGGGGCATGCACATGCGCTTTCTCCCGAATGTAGCAGCAGTGTCGAGCTTCCCTTCGCGTGGATCAATGGATCTGTTGCTTTCCCTCGAGGCTTTCCCACGAGGCTTCGCACAGGGCTGCCCACCTGCCACCATGGTGTGAGTCGATCCTCTGGCTTGAAAGTCGAGGCAATGCAGGGAAATCAGTTTTCCCTGGAATGAAATGAGACATCTGGGAGTCTGGGAATGGTGGCCACGACCCTGGAGTTCCTCTCGCCTTTCCTGTGGAGAGCGCCTCCTCTTGAGATGCGACAGGAACACCGGTAATTCTTTCCCGTCCACCCAGGGATTGGATCCTTCTCCCGAGCTAGAGGCGGAAATGGGGCTCCTCTGGATGTGGGCGGGACTTTCGTGCTTCCTCTCGAGTGAGACCGGGTATGT
>NW_017207089.1:0-4579 GCF_001704415.2 Capra hircus | reverse complement strand
CAGTTGCCCTTCCCTTCCCTCTGACAGAGTTCTCACTGCTGGAGCCCTTGGCAGTGTGCAACCCACCAGCCCCTAAGCTCTCCTAAGGAGGACTGGGACCTAAGTGCAAAGGCAAGGCAGGATTGGAGCTGAGGCAAGAAAGGCGCCAGTGCGACTCCAGGCTCCTGCTGCCTGCTCCTTCCTGGAGAGGCAGCCTAAAAGCAAGGCAAGTCTGGGCAAGGCTAGCCCCCCAGAGCAGCCTCGCGCCAGGAACTCTGCCAGATCGGGGCTCTGAGCAGAGCTAGAGCTCTGCCGTACTGGAGCGCGCACTTAGCTCCGTGCAAGCAGGCTTTCAACTTGACGGGGCTGGGCTGCCTCTCTTCCCCCGAGGAGGCTCGCTTCCCTGCTGGCTGTGCACTCGCCTATCAGGCGGGGGCGCAGGGCTCCTCCAGCAGGTCTTGCCTCAGGGGCTGCTTCCCCTGAGTTGGGGCTGTGGGCAGGAACCCAGACACGCAGGATCAGGCCCCAACCACCTGCACATGTCTCTGCTGGGGAGGAGAGTGCTAGGGGAACCTACGTCTGTCATACACTTTCTGGGCACCCAAGGAATCAGCCTCCGTTGTGCCGGGGCTGAAAACCCCAGCCAGGGCCCTGGGAGCCTGGTGCTCTCGGTGCGGCCGCTGATTCTAGCGCGGCCCTAGAAAACCGCTGGAGGAGCCCTGCAGTTGCCCTTCCCTTCCCTCTGACAGAGCTCTCACTGCTGAAGCCCTTGGCAGTGTGCAACCCACCACCCCCTAAGCCCTCCCCAACGACGCCTGGCCACCTATGTGCAAAGGCAAGGCAGGATTGGAGCTGAGGCAAGGAAGGCACCAGTGGCGTCTCCCAGGCTCGCTCAGACAGCTCCTTCCTGGGGAGGGAGCCTAAAAGCAAGGCAAGTCTGGGCAAGGCGAGCCCCCGGCCGAGCAGCCTCGCGCCAGAAACTCTGCCAGATCGGGGCTCTGAGCAGAGCTAGAGCCTCTGCCGTACTGGAGGCGCCACTTAGCTCCGTGCAAGCAGGGCTTTCCTCTTGACTGGGCTCGGCTGCCTCCTCTTCTCCCGAGGAGGCTCGCTACACTGCTGGCTGTGCTCTCGCCTATCAGGCGGGCGCGCAGGGCTCCTCCAGCAGGTCTTGCCTCAGGGGCTGCTTCCCCTGAGTTGAGGCTGTGGGCGGGAACCCAGACACGCAGGATAAGGCCCCAACCACCTGCACATGTCTCTGCTGGGGAGGAGAGTGCTAGGGAACCTACGTCTCTCACACACTTTCTAGGCACCCACGGAGTCAGCCTCTGGGAGTGTGGGGATGCAAAACCCAGCCAGGGGCCCTTGGAACCTGGTGCTCTCCGTGCGGAGCTTTGTCTGGGCGGCCAAGGAACCGCTGAAGGAGCCCTGCTGTTGCCCCTTCGCTTCCCTCTGACAGAGCTTTCACTGCTGGAGCCCTTGGCAGTGTGCAACCCACCAGCCCCTAAGCCCTCCTCAAGGACGCTTGGGACCTAAGTGCAAAGGCAAGGCAGGGTAGAGCTGAAGCCAGGAAGGCGCCAGTGGCGTTTCCGAGCCTCACACAGCCTGCTCCTTCCTGGGGAGGGAGCCTTAAAGCAAGGCAAGTCTGCGCAAGGCTCGCCTATGGCAGAGCATCTTGGTGCCAGGAACTCTGCCAGATCGGGCCTCTGAACAGAGCTAGAGATCTGCCGTACTGGAGTCGCACTTAGCTTCGTGAAGCAGGGATTTCAGCTTGACGGGGACTTGCTGCCTCCTCTTCCCCCGAGGAGGCTCGCTTCCCTGCTGGCTGTGCACTCGCCTATCAGGCGGGGGCGCAGGGCTCCTCCAGCAGGTCTTGCCTCAGGGGCTGCTTCCCCTGAGTTGGGGCTGTGGGCAGGAACCCAGACACGCAGGATCAGGCCCCAACCACCTGCACATGTCTCTGCTGGGGAGGAGAGTGCTAGGGAACCTACGTCTGTCATACACTTTCTGGGCACCCAAGGAATCAGCCTCCGTGTGTGCGGGGCTGAAAACCCCAGCCAGGGGCCCTGGGAGCCTGGTGCTCTCGGTGCGGCGCTGATTCTAGGCGGCCTAGAAACCGCTGGAGGAGCCCTGCAGTTGCCCTTCCCTTCCCTCTGACAGAGCTCTCACTGCTGAAGCCCTTGGCAGTGTGCAACCCACCACCCCCTAAGCCCTCCCCAACCACGCCTGGCACCTATGTGCAAAGGCAAGGCAGGATTGGAGCTGAGGCAAGGAAGGCACCAGTGGCGTCTCCCAGGCTCGCTCAGACAGCTCCTTCCTGGGGAGGGAGCCTAAAAGCAAGGCAAGTCTGGGCAAGGCGAGCCCCCGGCCGAGCAGCCTCGCGCCAGAAACTCTGCCAGATCGGGGCTCTGAGCAGAGCTAGAGCTCTGCCGTACTGGAGGCCCACTTAGCTCCGTGCAAGCAGGGCTTTCCTCTTGACTGGGCTCGGCTGCCTCCTCTTCTCCCGAGGAGGCTCGCTACACTGCTGGCTGTGCTCTCGCCTATCAGGCGGGCGCGCAGGGCTCCTCCAGCAGGTCTTGCCTCAGGGGCTGCTTCCCCTGAGTTGAGGCTGTGGGCGGGAACCCAGACACGCAGGATAAGGCCCCAACCACCTGCACATGTCTCTGCTGGGGAGGAGAGTGCTAGGGAACCTACGTCTCTCACACACTTTCTAGGCACCCACGGAGTCAGCCTCTGGGAGTGTGGGGATGCAAAACCCAGCCAGGGGCCCTTGGAACCTGGTGCTCTCCGTGCGGAGCTTTGTCTGGGCGGCCAAGGAACCGCTGAAGGAGCCCTGCTGTTGCCCTTCGCTTCCCTCTGACAGAGCTTTCACTGCTGGAGCCCTTGGCAGTGTGCAACCCACCAGCCCCTAAGCCCTCCTCAAGGACGCTTGGGACCTAAGTGCAAAGGCAAGGCAGGGGTAGAGCTGAAGCCAGGAAGGCGCCAGTGGCGTTTCCGAGCCTCACACAGCCTGCTCCTTCCTGGGGAGGGAGCCTTAAAGCAAGGCAAGTCTGCGCAAGGCTCGCCTATGGCAGAGCATCTTGGTGCCAGGAACTCTGCCAGATCGGGCCTCTGAACAGAGCTAGAGATCTGCCGTACTGGAGTCGCACTTAGCTTCGTGGAAGCAGGGATTTCAGCTTGACGGGGACTTGCTGCCTCCTCTTCCCCCGAGGAGGCTCGCTTCCCTGCTGGCTGTGCACTCGCCTATCAGGCGGGGGCGCAGGGCTCCTCCAGCAGGTCTTGCCTCAGGGGCTGCTTCCCCTGAGTTGGGGCTGTGGGCAGGAACCCAGACACGCAGGATCAGGCCCCAAACACCTGCACATGTCTCTGCTGGGGAGGAGAGTGCTAGGGAACCTACGTCTGTCATACACTTTCTGGGCACCCAAGGAATCAGCCTCCGTGTGTGCGGGGCTGAAAACCCCAGCCAGGGGACCTGGGAGCCTGGTGCTCTCCGTGTGGCGCTGAATCTGGGCGGCCAAGCAACCGCTGGAGGAGCCCTGCAGTTGCCCTTCCCTTCCCTCTGACAGAGCTCTCACTGCTGAAGCCCTTGGCAGTGTGCAACCCACCACCCCCTAAGCCCTCCCCAACCACGCCTGGCACCTATGTGCAAAGGCAAGGCAGGATTGGAGCTGAGGCAAAGAAGGCACCAGTGGCGTCTCCCAGGCTCGCTCAGACAGCTCCTTCCTGGGGAGGGAGCCTAAAAGCAAGGCAAGTCTGGGCAAGGCGAGCCCCCGGCCGAGCAGCCTCGCGCCAGAAACTCTGCCAGATCGGGGCTCTGAGCAGAGCTAGAGCTCTGCCGTACTGGAGGCCCACTTAGCTCCGTGCAAGCAGGGCTTTCCTCTTGACTGGGCTCGGCTGCCTCCTCTTCTCCCGAGGAGGCTCGCTACACTGCTGGCTGTGCTCTCGCCTATCAGGCGGGGCGCGCAGGGCTCCTCCAGCAGGTCTTGCCTCAGGGGCTGCTTCCCCTGAGTTGGGGCTGTGGGCAGGAACCCAGACACGCAGGATCAGGCCCCAACCACCTGCACATGTCTCTGCTGGGGAGGAGAGTGCTAGGGAACCTACGTCTCTCACACACTTTCTAGGCACCCACGGAGTCAGCCTCTGGAGTGTGGGCTGCAAAACCCAGCCAGGGGCCCTTGGAACCTGGTGCTCTCCGTGCGGAGCTTTGTCTGGGCGGCCAAGGAACCGCTGAAGGAGCCCTGCTGTTGCCCTTCGCTTCCCTCTGACAGAGCTTTCACTGCTGGAGCCCTTGGCAGTGTGCAACCCACCAGCCCCTAAGCCCTCCTCAAGGACGCTTGGGACCTAAGTGCAAAGGCAAGGCAGGGGTAGAGCTGAAGCCAGGAAGGCGCCAGTGGCGTTTCCGAGCCTCACACAGCCTGCTCCTTCCTGGGAGGGAGGGAGCCTTAAAGCAAAGGCAAGTCTGCGCAAGGCTCGCCCATGGCAGAGCATCTTGGTGCAGGAACTCTGCCAGATCGGGCCTCTGAACAGAGCTAGAGATCTGCCGTACTGGAGGCGCACTTAGCTTCGTGTAAGCAGGGATTTCAGTTGACGCGGACTTGCTGCT
>NW_017207088.1:0-4580 GCF_001704415.2 Capra hircus | reverse complement strand
TCGGTGTAACTCAAGAAGTTCCCCGAAATAAACGTCTCCACTCGAGAGGAAGCACGAGAGTCCCGCCCACATCCACAGGAGCCCCGTTTCCACCTCCTAGCTCGAGAGGAGGGATCCTTTCCCTGCGTGTTCGGGAAGGAATTCCCGGAGTTCCCGTCGCACCTCAAAGGAGGCGCTCTCCACAGGAGAGGCGAGAGGAACTCCAGGGTCGTGTCACCATTCCCAGATTCCCCCAGATGTCTCAGTCCATTCCAGGGAAAACTGGTTTCGCTGCACTGCCTCGACTTTCAAGCGAAGGATCGAGTCACACCACGGTGGCACGTGGGACAGCCCTGTGGGAAAGCCTCGTGGGAAAACCTCGTGGGAAGCCTCCTTGGAAAGCCATAGATCCCTTGAACCACGCGAAGGGAAGCGTGACACTGCTGCTGCAACTAGGGAGGAAGCGCACGTGCATGCCCCAACTAGAGACGAGGACTGACTCCCCTGGGGAGACTCCAGAAGTACCCCAAGATCCATGTCAGCACTGGAGAGGAATGCTCAGGTTCCGGCACCGACTCCACACAAGATCTTAGGCCCCGGCATCGAAGGGAGAGGAATCCTGAGAGGACCCGAGCAACTCGCATGAGGACTTGCCTTTCCTGAGGCCACCAGAGCGGGTCCCTGAGGTCCCCGTCACAAGTCGAGAGCACCTGCGGCAACTCGAGAAAATCCAGGAGGTTCTCCCCTCCAGGCAAGATGAGGCCCTTTTCCGCAGAGGCGTCTCGAGGCTAATCACATCTAATATCTGAAACTTCCAAAGGGTCCTTCACACCATATCTGCAACTCAAGAAGTTCCCCGACATACCCGTCTCCACTCGAGAGGAAGCATGAGAGTCTCGCCCACATCCAGAGGAGCCCCGTTTCCGCCTCCTAGCTTGAGAGGAGGGATCCTCTCCCTGCGTGGTCGGGAAAGAATTCCCGGCGTTCCCTTCGCATCTCAAGAGGAGGCGCTCTCCACCGGAAAGGCAAGAGGAAATCCAGGGTCGTGCCACATTCCCAGAGTACCCCAGATGACTCGGTCCATTCCAGGGAAAACTGTCTTCCCTGCAGTGTCTCGACTTTCAAGCCGAGGATCGACTCACACCATGGTGGCACGTGGGACAGCCCTGTGGGAAAGCCTCGTGGGAAAAGCCTCCTTGGAAAGCCCCTGATCCCTTGATCCAGGCGAAGGGAAGCGCGACACTGCTGCTACAGCTCGGGAGGAAAGCGCACATGCATGCCCCCACTCGAGACGAGGACTGACTCCCCTGGGGAGACTCCAGAAGTACCCCAAGATCCATGTCAGAACTGGAGAGGAATCCTCAGGTTACAGCACTGACTCCACAGAAGGTCTGAGGCCCCAGCATCGACGGGAGAGGAACCCCGAGAGGCCCCCGAGAAACTCGCATGGAGACTGGTCTTTCCTGAGGCCACCAGAGCGGGTCCCAGGGGTTCCCGTGGTAAGGCGAGAGCACCTGCCGCAACTCGAGAAAATCCAGGAGGTTCTCTCCTCCAGGCGAGATGAGGCCCATTTCCGCTGAGGCGTGTCGAGGCTATTCACACCTAATCTCTGGAACTTCCAAAGGGTCCTTCACACCCTTGCTGCAACTCAAGAAGTTCCCCGACATACCCCTCTCCACTCGAGAGGAAGCACGAGAGTCCCGCCCACATCCACAGGAGCACCGTTTCCGCCTCCTAGCTTGAGAGGAGGGATCCGTTCCCTGCGTGGTCGGGAAAGAATTCCCGGTGTTCCCGTCGCATCTCAAGAGGAGGCGCTCTCCACAGGAAAGGCGAGAGGAACTCCAGGGTCATGCCACATTCCCAGAGTCCCCAGATGTCTCAGTCCATTCCAGGGAAACCTGTTTTCCCTGCACTGCCTCGACTTTCAAGCCGAGGATCGACTTACAACACGGTGGCACGTGGGACAGCCCTGTGGGAAAGCCTCGTGGGAAAGCCTCGAGGGAAAGCCACAGTTGCTTTGATCAACGCGAAGGGAAGCGTGACACTGCTGCTACAGCTCGGGAGGAAAGCACACGTGCATGCCCCCACTCGAGACGACGAAAGACTCCCCTGGGGAGACTCCAGAAGTAGCCCAAGATCCATGTCAGCACTGGAGAGGAATCCTCAGGTTGGTGCACCAACTCCACTCAAGGTCTTAGGCCCCGGCATCGACGGTAGAGGAACCCGAGAGGCCCCGAGCAACTAGCATGGGGACTGGCCCTTCCTAAGGCCACCAGAGCGGGTCCTGAGGTCCCCGTCGTAAGTCGAGAGCACGTGCAGCAACTCGAGAAAATCCAGGAGGTTCTCCCCTCCAGGCGAGATGAGGCCGATTTCCGCTGAGGCGTCTCGAGGCTAATCACACCTAACGTCTGGAACTTCCAAACGGTCCTTCACACCCTTGCTGCAACTCAAGAAGTTCCCCGACATACCCGTCTCCACTCAAGAGGAAGCACGAGAGTCCCGCCCACATCCAGAAGAGCCCTGTTTCCTCCTCCTAGCTCGAGAGGAGGGATCCTTTCCCTGCGTGTTCGGGAAAGAAATCCGGCGTTCCCGTCGCATCTCAAGAGGAGGCGCTCTCCACAGGAAAGGCGAGAGGAACTCCAGGGTCGTGCCACCATTCCCAGAGTCCCCCAGATGTCTCAGTCCATTCCAGGGAAACCTGTTTTCCCTGCACTGCCTCGACATTCAAGCCGAGGATCGACTCACATCACGGTGGCACGTGGGACAACCATGTGGCAAAGCCTCGTGTGAAAGCCTCAAGGGAAAGCCACAGATCCCTTGATCCACGCTAAGGCAAGCGCGACACTGCTGCTACAGCTTGGGAGTAAAGCGCACGTGCATGCCCCCACTCGAGACGAGGACTGACTCCCCTGGGGAGACTCCAGCAATACCCCAAGATCCATGTCAGCACTGGAGCGGAATCCTCATGTTCTGGCACCAACTCCACACAAGGTCTTAGGCCCCGGCATCGACGAGACAGGAATCCCGAGAGGCCCCGAGCAACTCGCATGGGGACTGCCTTTCCTGAGGACACCAGAGCGGGTCCATGAGGTCGCCGTCGAAAGTCGAGAGCGCCTGCCGCACCTCGAAAAAATTCAGGAGTTTCTCCCTCCAGGCGTGATGAGGCCCATTTCCGCTGAGGCATCTCGAGGTTAATTACACCTAACCTCTGTAACTTCCAAAGGGTTTTTCCACCCTTACTGCTACTCAAGAAGTTCCCCGACATACTCGTCTCCACTCGAGAGGAAACACGAGAGTCCGCCCACATCCAGAGGAGCCCCATTGCCGCCTCTTAGCTGGAGAGGAGGGATCCTTTCCCTGCGTGGTCGAGAAAGAATTCCCGGCGTTCCCGTCGCATTTCTGGAGGAGGGGGCTCTCCACAGGAAAGGCGAGAGGAACTCCAGGGTCGTGGCACCATTCCCTGAGTCCCCAGATGTCTCAGTCCATTCCAGGGAAAGGTGTTTTCCCTGCACTGCCTCGACTTTCAAGCCAAGGATCGACTCACACCACGGTGGCACGTGGGACAGCCCTGTGGAAAGCCTCGTGGGAAATCCTCGTGGGAAAGCCTCGAGGGAAAGCCACCGATCCCTTGATCCACGCGAAGTTAAGCGTGATACTGCTGCTACAGCTCGGGAGGAAAGCGCACGTGTATGCCCCCACACGGGACGCGGACTGACTCCCCTGGGGAGACTCCAGAAGTACACCAAGATCCATGTCAGCACTGGAGAGGAATCCTCAGGTTCCGGCACCGACCTCACTCACAAGACCTTAGGCCCCGGCATCGACGGAGAGAAATCCCGAAAGGCACCCGAGCAACTCGCATGGGGACTGGCCTTTGCTGAGGCCACCAGAGGGGGTCTGTGGTCCCCGTCGTAAGTCGAGAGCACCTGCCGCAACTCGAGAAAATCCAGGAGGTTGTCCTCTCCAGGCGAGATGAGGCCCATTTCCGCTGAGGCGACTCGAGGCTAATCACACCTAACCTCTGGAACTTCCAAAGGGTCCTTCACAGCCTTGCTGCAACTCAAGAAGTTCCCCGACATACCCGTCACCACTCAAGAGGAAGCACGAGAGTACCGCCCACATACAGAGGGGCCCCGTTTCCGCCTCCTAGCTCGAGAGGAGGGATCCTTTCCCTGCGTGGTCGGGAAAGAATTCCCGGCATTCCCGTCGCATCTCAAGAGGAGGCGCTCTCCCAGGAAAGGCGAGAGGAACTCCAGCGTCGTGCACCAATTCCCAGAGTCCCCAGATGTCTCAGTCCATTTCAGGGAAACCTGTTTTCCCTGCACTGCCTCGACTTTCATGCCGAGGATCGACTCACACCACGGTGGCACGTGGGACAGCCCTGTGGGAAAGCCTCGTGGGAAAGCCACAGATCCCTTGAACCTCGCGAAGGAAGCGTGACACTGCTGCTACAGCTCCGGAGGAAAGCGCACGTGCATGCCCCCACTCGAGACCAGGACTGACTCCCCTGGGGAGACTCCAGAAGTACCCAAGATCGATGTCAGCACTGGAGAGAAATCCTCAGGTTCCGGCACCGCCTCACACGAGGTCTTATGCCGGGT
>NW_017207087.1:0-4580 GCF_001704415.2 Capra hircus | reverse complement strand
TCCCCGCGCTGTCGCCGCCGTGTCCTGCTTCCCTTCGGTGGCTGCCGCCTCTGTGGCTTTCCTCGCGGTTTTTTCCGGCGGCTTTCCCCCGCGGCTTTCCCCCCGGGCTGTCCCCCGTGCCCCCGTGGTGTGCGTCGCTCCTCGGCTTGCCCGTCGCGGCCGTGCGGGCCCCCGGTTTCCCTGGCCTGGCCTGCGCCCTCTGGGGGCCTCTGGTCTGGTGGCCGCCCCTGGCGTTCCTCTCGCCTTTCCTGTGGCGCGCGCCTCCTCTTGCGCTGCGCTGGCCCCGCCGCCTTCTTTCCCGCCCCCGCCGGCCAGGCTCCTCCCTCGCGCTCGGCGGCGGCCCCGGGGCTCCTCTGGCTGTGGGCGGCCTCTCGCGCTTTCTCTCCGTGGCGCCGGGTCTGTCGGGGCCCTTCTTGCGTTGCCGCCCGGGTGTGCTGCCCCTTTGGCCGTTCCCGCGGTTCGGTGTGCTTCGCCTCGCGCCGCCTCCGGCCCTGGCCTCCTCTCGCCTGGCGGGGCGCCCCTCCTGGCTTTTCTCGCGTTGCCGGCCGGTGCTCTCGCCTTCCGCCGGGGCCCTCCGGGCCCCGCTCTGGTGGCCTCCGGCCGGCCCGTCCGCCCGCGCGTTGCTCGGGGGCTCTCGGCTTCCTCTCCCGTCGCTGCCGGGCCTCCGCCCTTGTGTGGCGTCGGTGCCGGCCCCTGCGGCTTCCTCTCCCGTGCTGCCCTGGCTCTTGGGGTCCTTCTGGCGTCTCCCCGGGGCGTCCGTCCTCGTCTCGCGTGGGGGCCTGCCCGTGCGCTTTCCTCCCGCGCTGTCGCCGCCGTGTCCCGCTTCCCTTCGCGTGGCTCCCGCGCTCTGTGGCTTTCCCTCGCGGCTTCCCCCGCGGCTTTCCCCGCTTCCCCCGGGCTGTCCCCGTGCCCCCGTGGTGTGCGTCGCCCTCGGCTTGCCGTCGCGCCGTGCCGGGCCCCGGTTTCCTGCCTGGCCTGCGCCCTCTGGGGGCCTCTGGGCCTGGTGGCCGCCCCTGGCGTTCCTCTCGCCTTTCTGTGGCGCGCGCCTCCTCTTGCGCTGCGCCGGCCCCGGGCCTTCTTTCCGCCCCCGCGGGCCCGGCTCCCTCCTCTCGCGCTCGCGGCGGCCCCGGGCTCCTCTGGCTGTGGGCGGGCTCTCGTGCTTCCTCTCGCGTGGCGCCGGGTCTGTCGGGGCCCTTCTTGCGTTGCCGCCCGGGTGTGCCGGCCGCTTTGGCCGTTCCCGCGGTTCGTGTGCTTCGCCTCGCCCGCCTCCGCGGCCCTGGGCCTCCTCTCGCCTGGCGGGCCCCTCCTGGCTTTTCTCGCGTTGCGCCGGTGCTCTCGCCTTCCGCCGGGCCCTCCGGGCCCCGCTCTGGTGCCTCGCCCGGCCCGTCCCCCTGGCGCGTTGCTCGGGGCCTCTCGGCTTCCTCTCCGTCGCTGCCGGGCCTCCGCCCTTGTGTGGCGTCGGTGCCGGCCCCTGCGGCTTCCTCTCCCGTGCTGCCCTGGCTCTTGGGGTCCTTCTGGCGTCTCCCCCGGGCGTCCGTCCTCGTCTCGCGTGGGGGCCTGCCCGTGCGCTTTCCTCCGCGCTGTCGCCGCCGTGTCCCGCTTCCCTTCGCGTGGCTCCCGGGCTCTGTGGCTTTCCCTCGCGGCTTTCCCCGCGGCTTTCCCCGCGGCTTTCCCCCCGGGCTGTCCCCCGTGCCCCCGTGGTGTGCGTCGCTCCTCGGCTTGCCCGTCGCGGCCGTGCCGGGCCCCCCGGTTTCCCTGGCCTGGCCTGCGCCCTCTGGGGGCCTCTGGGCCTGGTGGCCCGCCCCTGGCGTTCCTCTCGCCTTTCCTGTGGCGCGCGCCTCCTCTTGCGCTGCGCCGGGCCCGCCGGCCTTCTTTCCCGCCCCCGCCGGGCCCGGCTCCCTCCTCTCGCGCTCGCGGCGGCCCGGGGCTCCTCTGGCTGTGGGCGGCCTCTCGTGCTTCCTCTCGCGTGGCGCCGGGTCTGTCGGGGCCCTTCTTGCGTTGCCGCCCGGGTGTGCCGGCCCCTTTGGCCGTTCGCGGTTCGGTGTGCTTCGCCTCGCGCCGGCCTCCGCGGCCCTGGGCCTCCTCTGCCCTGGCGGGGCGCCCCTCCTGGCTTTTCTCGCGTTGCGGCCGGTGCTCTCGCCTTCCGCCGGGGCCCTCCGGGCCCGCTCTGGTGGCCTCCGGCCCGGCCCGTCCCCCTGCGCGTTGCTCGGGGGCCTCGGCCTCCTGCCCCCGTCGCTGCGGGGCCTCCCTTGTGTGTGGCGTCGTGCCGGCCCCTGCCGGCTTCCTCTCCCGTGCTGCCCTGGCTCTTGGGTCCTTCTGGCGTCTCCCCCGGGGCGTCCGTTCGTCTCGCGTGGGGCCTGCCCGTCCTTTCCTCCCCGCGCTGTCGCCGCCGTGTCCCGCTTCCCTTCGCGTGGCTCCCGGGCTCTGTGGCTTTCCCTCGCGGGCTTTCCCCCGCGGCTTCCCCCCCCGGCTGCCCCCGTGCCCCGTGGTGTGCGCGCCCTCTCGGCTTGCCCGTCGCGGCCGTGGCCGGGCCCCCGGTTTCCCTGGCCTGGCCTGCGCCCTCTGGGGCCTCTGGGCCTGGTGGCCCGCCCTGGCGTTCCTCTCGCCTTTCCTGTGGCGCGCGCCTCCTCTTGCGCTGCGCCGGGCCCGCGGGCCTTCTTTCCCGCCCCCGCCGGGCCCGGCTCCCTCCTCTCGCGCTCGGCGGCGGGCCCCGGGGCTCCTCTGGCTGTGGGCGGGCCTCTCGTGCTTCCTCTCGCGTGGCGCCGGGTCTGTCGGGGCCCTTCTTGCGTTCCGCCCGGGTGTGCCGGCCCCTTTGGCCGTTCCCGCGGTTCGGTGTGCTTCGCCTCGCGCCGCCTCCGCGGCCCTGGGCCTCTCTCGCCTGGCGGGGCGCCCCTCCTGGCTTTTTCTCGCGTTGCGGCCGGTGCTCTCGCCTTCCGCCGGGGCCCTCCGGGCCCCGCTCTGGTGGCCTCCGGCCCGGCCCGTCCCCCTGCGCGTTGCTCGGGCCCTCTCGGGCTTCCTCTCCCGTCGCTGCCGGGCCTCCGCCCTTGTGTGGCGTCGGTGCCGGCCCCTGCGGCTTCCTCTCCCGTGCTGCCCTGGCTCTTGGGGTCCTTCTGGCGTCTCCCCGGGGCGTCCGTCCTCGTCTCGCTGGGGGCCTGCCCGTGCGCTTTCCTCCTCCCGCGCTGTCGCCGCCGTGTCCGCTTCCCTTCGCGTGGCTCCCGGGCTCCGTGGCTTTCCCTCGCGGCTTTCCCCCGGCCTTTCCCCCGCGGCTTTCCCCCCGGGCTGTCCCCCGTGCCCCCGTGGTGTGCGTCGCTCCTCGGCTTGCCCGTCGCGGCCGTGCCGGGCCCCCCGGTTTCCCTGGCCTGGCCTGCGCCCTCTGGGGGCCTCTGGGCCTGGTGGCCCGCCCCTGGCGTTCCTCTCGCCTTTCCTGTGGCGCGCCGCCTCCTCTTGCGCCTGCGCCGGCCGCCGGGCCTTCTTTCCCGCCCCCCGGGCCGGCTCCTCCTCTCGCGCTCGGCGGCGGCCCCGGGGCTCCTCTGGCTGTGGGCGGCCCTCTCGTGCTTCCTCTCGCGTGGCCGGGTCTGTCGGGGCCCTTCTTGCGTTGCCGCCCGGGTGTGCCGGCCCCTTTGGCCGTTCCCGCGGTTCGGTGTGCTTCGCCTCGCGCCGCCTCCGCGGCCCTGGGCCTCCTCTCGCCTGGCGGGGCGCCCTCCTGGCTTTTCTCGCGTTGCGGCCGGTGCTCTCGCCTTCCGCCGGGGCCTCCGGGCCCCGCTCTGGTGGCCTCCGGCCCGGCCCGTCCCCCTGCGCGTTGCTCGGGGCCTCTCTGGGCTTCCCTCTCCGTCGCTGCCGGGCCTCCGCTCTTGTGTGGCGTCGTGCCGCCCCTGCGGCTTCCTCGTGCCGCCTGGCTCTTGGGTCCTTCTGGCGTCTCCCCCGGGGCGTCCGTCCTCGTCTCGCGTGGGGGCCTGCCCGTGCGCTTTCCTCCCGCGCTGTCGCCGCCGTGTCCCCTTCCCTTTCGCGTGGCTCCCGGGCTCTGTGGCTTTCCCTCGCGGCTTTCCGCCCGCGGCTTTCCCCGGCTTTCCCCCGGGCTGTCCCCGTGCCCCCGTGGTGTGCGTCGCCCTCGCTTGCCCGTCGCGGCCGTGCAGGGCCCCCCGGTTTCCTGGCCTGGCCTGCGCCCTCTGGGGGCCTCTGGGCCTGGTGGCCCGCCCCTGGCGTTCCTCTCGCCTTTCCTGTGGCGCGCGCCCCTCTTGCGCTGCGCGGGCCCGCCGGGCCTCTTTCCCGCCCCCGCCGGGCCGGCTCCCTCCTCTCCGAGCTCGGCGGCGGCCCCGGGGCTCCTCTGGCTGTGGGCGGGCTCTGCTGCTTCCTCTCGCGTGGCGCCGGGTCTGTCGGGGCCCTTCTTGCGTTGCCGCCCGGGTGTGCCGGCCCCTTTGGCCGTTCCCGCGGTTCGGTGTGCTTCGCCTCGCGCCCTCCGCGGCCCTGGGCCTCCTCTCGCCTGGCGGGGCGCCCCTCCTGGCTTTTCTCAGCGTTGCGGCCGGTGCTCTCGCCTTCCGCCGGGCCCTCCGGGCCCCGCTCTGGTGGCCTCCGGCCCGGCC
>NW_017207086.1:0-4580 GCF_001704415.2 Capra hircus | reverse complement strand
TTCAAAGGGTCCTTCACACCCTTGCTGCAACTCAAGAAGTTCCCCCACATACCGTCTCCACTCCAGAGGAAAGCACGAGAGTCCCGCCCACATCCAGAGGAGCACCGTTTCCGCCTCCTAGCTTGAGAGGAGGGATCCTTTCCCTGCGTGATCGGGAAAAATTTCCCGGCGTTCCGTCGCATCCCAAGAGGAGGCGCTCTCCACAGAAAGGCGGAGAGGAATTCCAGGGTCGTGACACCATTCCCAGAGTCCCCCAGATGTCTCCGTGCATTCCAGGGAAACCTCTTTCCCTGCACTGCCTCGGCTTTTTCAAGCCGAGGATCGACTCACACCACGGTGGCACGTGGGCCTGGGAAAGCCTCGGGAAAGCCTGTGGGAAAGCTCGAGGGAAGCCACAGATCCTTGATCCACGCGAAGGGAAGCGTGACACTGCTCCTACAGCTCGGAAGGAAAGCCCAAGTGCATGCCCCAATCTGACGAGGACTGACTCCCATGGGGAGACTCTAGAAGTGCCCCTAAATCCATGTCAGCACTGGAGAGGAATCCTCAGATTCTGGCAACGACTCCACACAAGGACTTAGGCCCGGCATCAACGGGAGAGGAATCCTAAGAGGCCCCGAGCAACTCGCATGGGGACTGGCCTTCCCTGAGGCCACCAGAGCTTGTCCCTGTGGTCCCCGTCCTACGTGGAAAGCACCTGCCGCAACTCGAGAAAATCCAGGAGGTTCTCCCCTTCAGGCGAGATGAGGCCCATTTCCGCTGAGGCGTCTCGAGGCTAATCACACCTAACCTCTGGAACTTCCAAAGGGTACTTCACACCCTTGCTGCAACTCAAGAAGTTCCCCGACATACCCGTCTTCACTCGAGAGGAAACACGAGAGTCCCGCCCACATCCAGAGGAGCCCCGTTTCCGCCTCATAGCTCGAGAGGATTGATTCTCTCCCTGTGTCGTCGGGAAAGGATTCCTGGCGTTCCCACGCATCTGAACAGGAGGCGTTCTCCACAGGAAAGGCGAGAGGAAATCCAGGGTCGTGCCACCATTCCCAGAGTTCCCCAGATGTCTCAGTCCATTCCTGGGAAACCTGTTTTCCCTGCACTGCCTCGAATTTCAAGCCGAGGATCGATTCACACCACAGTGGCACCTGGGACAGCCTTGTGGGAAAGCCTCGTGGGAAAGCCTCGAGGGAAAATCCACAGATCCCTTGATCCACGCGAAGGGAAGCGCGACACTGCTGCTACAGTCCGAGAGGAAAGCCCATGTGCATGCCCCCACACGAGACGAGGACTGACTCCCCTGGGGAGACTCCAGAGGTTCCCCCAAGATCCATGTCAGCACTGGAGGGGAATCCTCAGGTTCCAGCAACGACTCCACACAAGGTCTTAGGCCCCGGCATCGACGGGAGACGAATCCCGAGAGGCCCCGAGCAACTCGCATGGGACTGACCGTTCCTGAGGCCACCAGAGCGGGACCCTGAGGTCCCGTCGCAAGTCGAGAGCAACTGCCGCAACCGAGAAAATCCAGGAGGTTGTCCCTGCAGGCGAGATGAGGCCCATTTCCAATGAGGCGTCTCGAAGCTAATCAAACTAACCTCTGAACTTCCAAAGGGTACTTCACACCCTTGCTGCAACTCAAGAAGTTCCCCGACATACCCATCTCCACTCGAGAGGAAGCACGACAGTCCCGCCCACATCCAGAGGAGCCCCGTTTCTGCTCCTAGCTCGGAGAGGAGGGATCCTTTTCCTGCGTGGTCGGTCAAGTATTCCGGCGTTCCGGTTGCATCTCAAGAGGAGGCGCTCTCCACAGGAAAGGCGAGAGAACTCCAGGGTCGTGCCACCATTTCCCAGAGTCCCAAAGATGTCTCAGTTAATTCCAATGAAAACTGTTTTCCCTGCACTGCCTCGACTTTCAAGCCGAGGATCGACTCACACCACGCTGGTACGTGGACAGCCTGTGGGAAAGCCTCGTGGGAAAGCCTCTTGGGAAAGCCTCGAGAGAAAGCCACAGATTCCTTGATCCACGCGAAGGGAATGTGACACTGCTGCTACAGCTCGGAGGAAAGTGCACGTGCATGCCCACTCGAGACGAGGATTGACACCCCTGGGGAGACTCCAGAAGTACCCCAAGATCCATGTCAGCACTGGAGAGGAATCCTCATGTTCCGGAAACGAATCCACACAAGGTCTTAGGAACCGGCTTCCGACAGGAGAGGAATCCTGAGAGGCCCCGAGCAACTCGCATGGGGTCTGGCCTTTCCTGAGGCCACCAGAGCGGGTCCCTGAGGTCCCCGTCGTCAGTCGAGAGCACCTGCCGCAACTCGAGAAAATCCAGGAGGTTCTCCCCTCCAGGCGAGATGAGGCCCATTTCCGCTGAGGCGTCTGGAGGCTAATCACACCTAACCTCTGGAACTTCCAAAGGGTCCTTCACCTCCTTGCTGCAACTTAAGAAGTTCCCCGACATACCCGTCTCCACTCGAGAGGAAGCACGGGAGTCCCGCCCACATCCAGAGGAGCCCCATGTCCGCTCCTAGCTCGAGAGGAGGGATCCTTTCCTGCGTGGTCGGGAAAGAATTCCCGGCCTTCCCGTCGCAATTCAAGAGGAGGCGCTCTCCACAGAAAAAGCGAGAGGAACTCCAGGGTCGTGCCACCATTCCCAGAATCCCCAGATGTCTCATTCCATTCCAGGGAAACCTGTTTTCCCTGCACTGCCTCGACTTTCAAGCCGAGGATCGACTCACACCACGGTGGCACGTGGGACAGCCCCCTGTGGGAAAGCCTCGTGGGAAAGCCTTGAGGGAAATCCACAGATCCCTTGATCCACTCGACAGGAAGAATCAAACTGCTGCTACAGCTCGGGAGGAAAGCGCACGTGCATGCCCCCACTCGAGACGAGTACTGACTCCCCTGGGGAGACACCAGAAGTACCCAAGATCCATGTCAGCACTTGAGAGGAATCCTCAGGTTCCGGCAGCGACTCCTCACAAGGTCTTAGGCCCCGACATTGACAGGAGAGGAATCCCGAGAGGCCCCCGAGCAACTCGCATGGGCAGAGACCTTTCCTGAGGCCACCAGAGCGGGTCCCTGAGGTCCCCGTCGTAAGTCGAGAGCACCTGCCGCAACTCGAGAAAATCCAGGAGGTTCTCCCCTCCAGGCGAGATGAGGCCCATTTCCGCTGAGGCGTCTCGAGGCTAATCACACCTAAGCTCTGGAACTTTCAAAGGGTCCTTCACACCCTTGCTGCAACTCAAGAAGTTCCCCCACATACCGTCTCCACTCCAGAGGAAGCACGAGAGTCCCGCCCACATCCAGAGGAGCACCGTTTCCGCCTCCTAGCTTGAGAGGAGGGATCCTTTCCCTGCGTGATCGGGAAAAATTTCCCGGCGTTCCCGTCGCATCCCAAGAGGAGGCGCTCTCCACAGGAAAGGCGAGAGGAATTCCAGGGTCGTGACACCATTGCCAGAGTCCCACAGATGTCTCCGTGCATTCAAGGGAAACCTGTTTTCCCTACACTGCCTCGGCTTTCAAGCCGAGGATCGACTCACACCACGGTAGCACGTGGGACAGCCCTGTGGGAAAGCCTCGTGGGAAAGCCTCTTGGGAAAGCCTCGTGGAAAGCCTCGAGGGAAAGCCACAGATCCCTTGATCCACGCGAAGGGAAGCGTGACACTGCTCCTACAGCTCGGCAGGAAAGCCAAGTGCATGCCCCCAATCTGACGAGGACTGACTCCCCTGGGGAGACTCTAGAAGTACCCCTAGATCCATGTCAGCACTGGAGAGGAATCCTCAGATTCCGGCAACGACTCCACACAAGGACTTAGGCCCCGGCATCAACGGGAGAGGAATCCTAAGAGGCCCCCGAGCAACTCGCATGGGGACTGGCCTTCCTGAGGCCACCAGAGCGGGTCCCTGAGGTCCCCGTCCAGTCGAGAAGCACCTGCCGCAACTCGAGAAAATCCAGGAGGTTCTCCCCTCCAGGCGAGATGAGGCCCATTTCCGCTGAGGCGTCTCGAGGCTAATCACACCTAACCTCTGGAACTTCCAAAGGGTCCTTCACACCCTTGCTGCAACTCAAGAAGTTCCCCGACATACCGTCTCCACTCGAGAGGAAGCACGAGAGTCCCGCCCACATCCAGAGGAGCCCCGTTTCCGCCTCCTAGCTCGAGAGGAGGGATCCTTCCCTGTGGTCGGAAAGAATTCCCGGCGTTCCCCGTCGCATCTCAAGAGGAGGCGCTCTCCACAGGAAAGGCGAGAGGAACTCCAGGGTCGTGCCACCATTCCCAGAGTCCCCCAGATGTCTCAGTCCATTCCAGGGAAACCTGTTTTCCCTGCACTGCCTCGACTTTCAAGCCGAGGATCGACTCACACCACGGTGGCACGTGGGACAGCCTGTGGGAAAGCCTCGTGGGAAAGCCTCGGGAAAAGCCACAGATCCCTTGATCCACGCGAAGGAAGCGCGACACTGCTGCTACAGCTCGGGAGGAAAGCGCACGTGCATGCCCCACTCGAGACGAGGACTGACTCCCCTGGGAGACTCCAGAAGTCCCCAAGATCCATGTCAGCACTGAGAGGAATCCTCAGGTTCC
>NW_017207085.1:0-4580 GCF_001704415.2 Capra hircus | reverse complement strand
TCCAAAGGGTCGCTTCAACCCTTGCTGCAACTCAAGAAGTTCCCCGACATACCCATCTCCACTCGAGAGGAATCACGAGTCGCCGCCCTCTCAGAGGAGCCCCGTTTCCGCCTCCTAGCTAGAGAGGAGGGATCCTTGCCCTCGTGGTCGGCAAAGAATTCCCGGTATTTCCGTTGCATCTCAAGAGGAGGCACTCTCCACAGGAAAGGCGAGAGGAACTCCAGGGTCGTGGCCACCATTCCAGAGTCCCCCAGATGTCTCAGTCCATTCCAGGGAAACCTGTTTTCCCTGCACTGCCTCGACTTTCAAGCCGAGGATCGACTCACACCACGGTGGCACGTGGGACAGCCCTGTGGGAAAGCTCCTGGGCAAGCCTCGAGGGAAAGCCAGAGATCTGTGGATCCACGCAAAGGGAAGCGTGACACTGCTGCTACAGCTCGAGAGGAAATCGCACCCTGCATGCCCCAATTCGAGAGGAGGACTGACTCCCCTGGGGAGACTCCAGAAGTACCCCCCCAAATCCATGTCAGCACTGGAGAGGAATCCTCAGGTTCTGGCACCGACTCCACACAAAAGGTCTTAGGTCCCGGCATCGACGGGAGAGGAATACCGAGAGGCACCCGAACAACTCGCATGGTGACTGGCCTTTCCTGAGGCCACCAGAGCGGGTCCCATAGGTCCCCGTTGTAAGTCGAGACCACCTGCCGCAACTCGAGAAAATCCAGGAGGTTCTCCCCTCCAGGCCAGATGAGGCCCATTTCCGCTGAGGCGTCTAGAGGCTAATCACACCTAACCTCTGGAACTTCCAAAGGGTCCTTCACACCCTTGCTGCAACTCAAGAAGTTCCCCGACTTACCCGTCTCCACTCGAGAGGAAGCACGAGAGTCCCGCCCACATCCAGAGGAGCCCCGGTTCCGCTTCCTAGCTCGAGAGGAGGGATCCTTTCCCTGCGTGGTCGGGAAAGAATTCCCGGGCGTTCCTTTCGCATCTCAAGAGCAGGCGATCTCCAGAGGAAAAGCGAGAGGAACTCCAGGGTCGTGCCACATTCCCAGAGTCCCCCAAATGTCTCAGTCCATTCCAGGGAAAACTGTTTTCCCTGCACTGCCTCGACTTTCAAGCCAAGGATCGACTCACACCACACGGTGGAACGTGGGACAGCCTGTGGCAAAGCCTCGTGGGAAAGCCTCGAGGGAAAGCCACAGATCCTTGATCCACGCGAAGGGAAGCGTGACACTGCTGCTACAGCTCGGGAGGAAAGCGCACATCCATGCCCCCACTCGAGACGAGGACTGACTCCACTGGGGAGACTCCAGAAGTACCCCAAGATCCATGTCAACATTGGAGAGGAATCCTCAGGTTCGGCACCGACTCCACACAAGGTTTTAGACGCCGGCATCGACGGGAGTGGAATCCCGAGAGGCCCGAGCAACTCGCATGGGGACTGGCCTTTCCTGAGGCCACCAGAGCGGGTCCCTGAGGTCCCCGTCGTAAGTCGAGAGCATCTGCCGCAACTCGAGAAAATCCAGGAGGTTCTCCCCTGCTGGCGATATGAGGCCCATTTCCGCTGAGGCGTCTCGAGGCTAATCACATCTAACATCTGTAACTTCCAAAGGGTCCTTCACACCCTTGCTGCAACTCAAGAAGTTCCCGACATACCCGTCTCCACTCGAGAGGAATCACGAGTCCCGCCCTCATCCAGAGGAGCCCGTTTCCGCCTCCTAGCTAGAGAGGAGGGATCCTTGCCCTCGTGGTCGGCAAAGAATTCCCGGCATTTCCGTTGCATCTCAAGAGGAGGCGCTCTCCACAGGAAAGGCGAGAGGAACTCCAGGGTCGTGCCACCATTCCCAGAGTCCCCCAGATGTCTCAGTCCATTCCAGGGAAACCTGTTTTCCCTGCACTGCCTCGACTTTCAAGCCGAGGATCGACTCACACCACGGTGGCACGCGGGACAGCCCTGTGGGAAAGCCTCCTGGGCAAGCCTCGAGGGAAAGCCAGAGATCTGTGGATCCACGCAAAGGGAAGCGTGACACTGCTGCTACAGCTCGAGAGGAAATCGCACCTGCATGCCCCAATTCGAGAGGAGGACTGACTCCCCTGGGGAGACTCCAGAAGTACCCCAAATCCATGTCAGCACTGGAGAGGAATCCTCAGGTTCTGGCACCGACTCCACACAAGGTCTTAGGTCCGGCATCGACGGGAGAGGAATACCGAGAGGCACCCGAACAACTCGCATGGTGACTGGCCTTTCCTGAGGCCACCAGAGCGGGTCCCATAGGTCCCCGTTGTAAGTCGAGACACCTGCCGCAACTCGAGAAAATCCAGGAGGTTCTCCCCTCCAGGCCAGATGAGGCCCATTTCCGCTGAGGCATCTCGAGGTAAATCACACCTAACCTCTGGAACTTCCTAAGGGTCCATCACACCCTTGCTGCAACTAAAGAAGTTCCCCCGACATACCCGTCTCCACACGAGAGGAAGCACGAGAGTCCCGCCCACATCCAGAGGTGCCCCGTTTCTGCTCTTTGCTTGAGAGGAGGGATCCTTTCCCTGCATGGTCGGGAAAGAATTCCGGCGTTCCCGTTGCATCTCCAGTGGAGGCGCTCACCACAGGAAAGGCGAGAGGAACTCCAGGGTCGTGCCACCATTCCCAGAGTCCCCCAGATGTCTCAGTCCATTCCAGGGATACCTGTTTTCCTGCACTGCCTCGACTTTCAAGCCGAAGATCGACTCACACCACGGTGGCTCGTGGGACATCCCTGTGGGAAAGCCTTGTGGGAAACGCTCGTGGAAAGCCTCGAGGGAAAGCCACAGATCCCTTTATCCAAGGGAAGGAAGCGTGACACTGCTGCTACAGCTCGGGAGGAAAGCGCAAGTGCAAGCCCCCAATCGAGACGAGGACTGACTCCCCTGGGGAGACTCCAGCAATACTCCAAGATCCATGTCAGCACTGGAGAGGAATCCTCAGGTTCCTTCACCGACTCGACACAAGGTCTTAGGCCCTGGCATCGACAAGAGAGGAATCCCGAGATGCCCCGACCAACTCGCTGGGGACTGGCCTTTCTGAGGCCACCAGAGCGGGTCCCTGAGGTCCGCGTCATAAGTCGAGAGCACCTGCCGCAACTCGAGAAAATCCAGGAGGTTCTCCCCTCCAGGCGACATGAGGACCATTTCCCCTGAAGCGTCTCAAGGATAATCACACCTAACCTCTGGAACTTCCAAAGGGTCCTTCACACCCTTGCTGCAACTCAAGAAGTTCCCGGACATACCCGTCTCCACTCGAGAGGAGTCACGAGAGTCCGCGCCCACATCCAGAGGAGCCGCGTTTCCGCCTCCTTGCTCGAGAGGAGAGATCCTTTCCCTGCGTGGTCGGAAAGAATGCCCGGCGTTCCCGTCGCATCTCAAGAGGAGGCGCTCTCCACAGGAAAGGCGAGAGGAACTCCAGGGTCATGCCACCATTCCCAGAGTCCCCCAGATGTCTCAGTCCATTCCAGGGAAACCTGTTTTCCCTGCACTGCCTCGACTTTCAAGCCGAGGATCGACTCACACCACGGTGGCACGTGGGACAACCCTGTGGGAAAGCCTCGTGGGAAAGCCTCGGGAAAGCCTCGAGGGAAAGCCCACAGATCCCTTGATCCTCGCGAAGGGAAGCGTGAACTGCTGCTACAGCTCGGGAGGAAAGCGCACGTGCATGCCCCCACTCGAGACGAGGACTGACTCCCCTGGGGAGACTCCAGAAGTACCCCAAGATCCATGTCAGCACTGGAGAGAAATCCTCAGGTTCCGGAACCGACTCCACACAAGGCCTTGGCCCCGGCACCGACGGGAGAGGAATCCCGAGAGGTCCCGTACAACTTGCATGGGGACTGGCCTTTCCTGAGGCCACCAGAGCGGGTCCCTGAGGGCCCCGTCGTGGGTCGAGAGCACCTGCCGCAACTTGAGAAAATCCAGGAGGTTCTCCCTTCCAGGCCGAGATGAGGACCATTTCCACTGAGGTGTCTCAAGGCTAATCACACCTAACCTCTGGACCTTACAAAGGGTCCTTCACACCCTTGCTGCAACTCAAGAAGATCCCAAACATACCCGTCTCCACTCGAGAGGAAGCATGAGAGTCCCGCCCACATTCAGAGGAGCCCCGATTCCCCCTCCTAGCTCGAGAGGAGGGATCCTTTCCCTGTTTGTTCGGGAAAGAATGCCGCGCATTCCCGTCGCAACTCAAGAGGAGGCGCTCAACACAGGAAAGGCGAGGGGAACTCCAGGGTCGTGCCACCATTCCAGAGTCCCCCAGATGTCTCAGTCCATTCCAGGGAAACCTGTTTTCCCTGCACTGCCTCCCACTTTCAAGCGCGAGGATCGACTCACACCACGGTGGCACGTGGGACAGCCCCTGTGGGAAAGCCTCGTGGGAAAAAGCCTCGTGGGAAAGCATCGCGGGAAAGCCTTGAGGAAAGCCACAGATCCCTTGATCCTCGCGAAGGGAAGCGTGACACTGCTGCTACAGCTCGGAGAAAGGCTCACTTGCATGCCCCCACTCAAGACGACGACTAACTCCCCTGGGGAGACTCCAGAAGTACCCCAAGATCCAT
>NW_017207084.1:0-4581 GCF_001704415.2 Capra hircus | reverse complement strand
GGAGGTTCTCCCCTCCAGGCGAGATGAGGCCCATTTCCAATGAGGTGTCTCGAGGCTAATTACATCTAATCTCTGGAACTTCCAAAGGGTCCTTCACACCTTGCTGCAACTCAAGAAGTTCCCCGACATTCCATCTCCACTCGAGAGGAAACACGAGGGTCTGCCCACATCCAGAGTAGCCCGTTTCATCCTCCTAGCTAGAGATGAGGGATCCTTTCCCTGCTTGGTCGGGAAAGAACTTCCGGCATTCCCGTCGCATCTCAGGTGGAGGCGCTCTCCACAGGAAGGGAGAGAGGAACTCCATGGTCGTGCCACCATTTTCAAGCGTCCCCAGATGTCTCAGTCCATTCCAGAGGATCTTGTTTTTACAGAGTGCCTAAACTTTCATGCCGAGGATCGCCTCACACCACGGTGGCACGGGGGACAGCCCTGTGGGAAAGCCTCGTGGGAAGCCTCTAGGAAAAGCCTAGAGGAAAGCCACAGATCCATTGATCCACGCGACGGGAAGCATGACACTGCTGCTACAGCTCGGGAGGAAGGGGCATGCGCATGCCCACTCGAGACGAGGACTGATTCCCCTTGGGAGACTTTCAGAAGTATCCCAAAAACATGTCAGCACTGGAGAGGAATACTCAGGTTCTGGCCCCCACTCCACACAAGGTCTTGGGCCCCGGCATCTACCGTGAGGAATCCGAGAGGCCCTCTAGCAACTCACATGGGAACTGGTCTTTCCTAAGGCCAACAGAACGGGTCCCTGAGGTCCCCCGTCGTAAGTCGAGAGCACCTGCCACAACTCGAGAAAATGAAGGAGATTCTCCCTTCAGGCGAGATGAAGCCCATTTCCACTGAGACGTCTCGAGGCTAATCACACCTAACCTCTGGAACTTCCAAAGGGTCCTTCACACCATAGCTGGCAACTCAAGAAGTTCCACGAGAGACCCGTCGCCACTAATAGGAATCACCAGGGTACCACACCACATCCAGAGGAGCCCCAATTCCCCCTCCTAGCTCAATGTGAGGGATCCTTTCCCTGATTGGCCGGGAAAGAATTCCTGTCGTACCTGTCGCATCTCAAGAGGAGCACGCTCCACAAGAAAGGTGAGAGGAACTCCAGGGTCGTTCCACCATTCCAAGAGTCCCCCAGATGTCTCAGTCCTTTCCAGAGGAACTTGTTTACCCTGCACTGCCTCGACGTTCACGCGGAGGACCGACACACACGATGGTGGCACGTGGGACAGCCTGTGGGAAAGCCTCGTGGGAAAAGCCTCGAGGAAAACAAGAAACCCTTGATCAACCCAACGGGAAATTTGACCTGCTCCTAATGCTCGGAGAAAAGCGCACGCGCATGCCCCCATTGGAGACGAAGATGACTCCCCTGTGGAGACTCCAGTAGTACCCAAAGATCCATGTTAGCACTGGAGAGGAAACCTCAGGTTCGGGCACCGACTCCAAACAAGGTCTTAGGCCCGTCATCGGACCGGAGAGGAATCCCGAGAGGCCCTTAGCAACTCGCAAGTCGACTGGCATTTCCTGAGTGGACCAGAGCGGGTTACATAAGTCCCGGTCGTAACTGGAGAGCACCTGCTGAAACTCGAGAAAATCCAGGAGGTTCTCCCTGCAGGCGAGATGAGGCCCATTTCCGCTGAGGCGTCTCGAGTCTAATCACACCTAACCTCTGGAACTTCCAAAGGGTCCATCACACCCTTGCTGCAACTCAAGAAGTTCACCGACATACCCCGTCTCCACACGAGAGGAAGCACCAGAGACCCGCCCACATCCAGAGGAGCCCCGTTTCCGCCTCCTAGCTCGAGAGGAGGGATCCTTTCCCTGCGTAGACAGGAAAGAATTCCTGGCGTTCCTGGCGCATCTCAAGAGGAGGCGCTCTCCACAGGAAAGGCGAGAGGAACTCCAGGGTCGTGCCACCATTCCAGAGTCCCCAAGATGTCTCAGTCCATTCCAGGGAAAACTGTTTTCCTGGCACTGCCTCCACTTTCAAGCCGAGGATCGACTCACACCACGGTTGCACGAGGGAAAGCCCTGTGGGAAAGCCTCGTGGAAAGCGTCGTGGTAAACCCTCGAGGGAAAGCCACTGATCCCTTGTTCCACGCGAAGGGAAGCGTGACAATGCTGCTAGAGCTCGGGAGGAAAGCGCACGTGCATACCCAAACTCGAGACCAGGACTGACTCCCCTGGGAGACTCCAGAAGTACCCAAGATCCATGTCAGCACTGGAGAGGAATCCTCAGGTTCCAGCACCGACTCCACACAAGGTCTTAGGCCCCGGCATCGTCGGAGAGGAATCCCGAGAGGCCCCGAGCAACTCGCATGGGACTGGCCTTTCCTAAGGCCAACAGAGCGGGTCCCTATTGTGCCCTTTGTAAGTTGAGAGCACCTGCCGCAACTCGAGAAAATCCAGGAGGTTCTCACCTCCAGGCGTGATGAGGCCCATTTCCGCTGAGGCGTCTCAAGGCTAATCACACATAACCTCTGAAACTTCCAAAGGGTCCTTCACACCCCTGCTGCAACTTAAGAAGTTCCAGATAAACCCATCTCCACTCGAGAGGAAGCACGAGAGTCCCGCCCACATCCAGAGGAGCCCCGTTTCCACCTCCTAGCTCGAGAGCAGGGATCCGTTCCCTGCGTGGTCGGGAAAGAATTCCCGGCGTTCCCGTCGCATCTCAAAAAGAGGCGCTCTCCACAGGAAAGGCGAGAGGAACTCCAGGGTGGTGCCACCATTCCCAGAGTGCCCCAGATATCTCAGTCCATTCCAGGGAAACCTGTTTTCCTGCACTGCCTCAACTTTCAAGCCGAGGATCGACTCACACCACGGTGGCACGTGGACAGCCCTGTGGGAAAGCCTCGTGTGAAAGCCTCATGGGAAAGCCCCCGAGGAAAGCCACTGATCCCTTGATCCTCGGGAAGGGAAGCGTGACACTGCTGCTGCAATTCGGGAGGAAAGCACACGTGCATGCCCCTACTTGAGACGAGGACTGACTCCCCTGGGGAGACTCCGGAGGTACCCAAGATCCATGTCAGCACTGGAGAGTAATCCTCACGTTCCGGCTCCGACTCCACACAAGGTCTTAAGCCCCGGCATGGACGGCAGAGAAATCCCGAGAGGCCCCGAGCAACTCGCATGGGGACTGGCCTTTCCTGAGGCCACCAGAGGCGGGTCCCTGAGGTCTCCGTCGTAAGACGAGAGGACCTGCCGGCAACTAGAAACAATCCAGGAGGTTGTCCCCTCCAGGCGAGATGAGGCCCATTTCCGCTGA
This sequence comes from Capra hircus, assembly GCF_001704415.2. NCBI lineage: Eukaryota > Metazoa > Chordata > Mammalia > Artiodactyla > Bovidae > Capra > Capra hircus. Next base: position 1,310 of record NW_017207084.1, on the reverse strand, counting down.
GGCGTCTCGAGGCTAATCACACCTAACCTCTGGAACTTCCAAAGGGTCCTTCACACCTTGCTGGCAACTCAAGAAGTTCCCGACATTCCCGTCTCTACTCCAGAGTAAGCACGAGAGCCCGCCCACATCCAGAGGAGCCCCGTTTCCGCCTCCTAGCTCGAGAGGAGGGATCCTTTCCCTGCGTGGTCGGGAAAGAATTCCCGGCATTCCCGTCGCATCTCAAGAGGAGGCGCTCTCCACTGGAAGGCGAGAGGAACTCCCGGGTCTTGCACCATTCCCAGAGTCCCGCAGATGTCTAAGTCCATTCCAGGGAAATCTGTTTCCCTCGATTGCCGCGACTTTCAAGCCGAGGATCGACTCACACCACGGTGGCACGTGGGACAGCCCTGTGAGAAAGCCTTCTGGGAAAGCCTCGTGGGGAGCCTCAAGGGAAAGGCACAGATCCCTTGATCCAGGCGAAGGGAAGCGTGACACTGCTGCTACAGCTCGGGAGGAAAGCGCACGTGCATGCCCCCACTCGAGACGAGGACTGACTCCCCTGGGGAGACTCCAGAAATACCCCAAGATCCATGTCAGCACTGGAGAGGAATCCTCAGTTTCCGGCACCGTCTCCACACAAGGTTTTAGGCCCCGGCATCGACGGGAAGAAGAATCCCGAGAGGCCCCGAGGCAACTCGCTTGGGGACTGGCCTTTCCTGAGGCCACCAGAGCGGGTCCTGAGGTCCCGTCGTAAGTCGAGAGCACCTGCCGCAACTTGAGAACATCCAGGAGGTTCTCCCCTCCAGGCGAGATGAGGCCCATTTCGCTGAGGCGTCTCGAGGCTAATCACACTAACCTTTGAACTTCCAAAGGACCCTTCACACCCTTGCTGCAACTCAAGAAGTTCCCCGACATACCCGTCTCCACTCGAGAGGAAGCACCAGAGCCGCCCACATCCAGAGGAGCCCCGTTTCCGCCTCCTAGCTCGAGAGGAGGGATCCTTTCCCTGCGTGTCGGGAAAGAATTCCGGGCGTTCCTGTCGCATCTCAAGAGGAGGTGCTCTCCACAGGAAAGGCGAGAGGAACTCCAGGGTCGTGCCACCATTCCAGAGTCCCCCAGATGTCTTAGTCCATTTCAGGGAAACCTGATTCCCTGCACTGCCTCGAATTTCTAGCCGAGGATCGACTCACACACGATGGCACATGGGACAGCACTGTGGAAAAGCCTCGTGGGAAAGCCTCGAGGGAAAGCCACAGATCCTTGATCCACGCGAAGGGAAGCGTTGACTGCTGCTACAGCTCGGGAGGAAAGCGCACGTTCATGGCCCCCAC
>NW_017207083.1:0-18248 GCF_001704415.2 Capra hircus | reverse complement strand
AGAAAATGCAGGGAAACACACGGCCCTGACTCTGGAACTGAGGCCGTTGGAGCAGGCCTGGAGGTCTGACGTCTGAGACGCCAAACACTTTGCTGCAAGATACAGGTGTGAAACACACTCTCTGGGGCTGCCTTTCCTTCCTCCAAGGAAGAGAGCTTTTCCAGTCTCCTCCGTGCTGAGTCATACAAGGCTGGAAAGGTCTGGCTTAGAGGGCATTTCTCAGGCGCAATGGCCCTGAGGCCCTGCACCCAGGGAGGGATCCTACCCTCCCAGGGGAAGTCAAAGCAACCTCCAAACAGCTGTTCTCTCATATTTCCTCTGCAGGAGGGAGCTAGTGAGCCCAGGTCTGTCTGGAACGTTCTTGGATCCTGCGGGGAAATCATCCTGGGAGCGCCCCTGTTTCGTAGGGGCTAAAATTCGCATTTTCCTTCCTTGGAGCCCTAACGCAGTACAGCCTAGCAACTGCTTGAAAATCCATCCTGTTGCTGTTTTCTTCCCTCTGACAGAGCGAGCTTTGCTCCCCATTTTGGGATTTCAGAAGCAAGGTGGTGGCCTGCAACTCCTTGCCTGGGGTCCATTGGAGGTGCAAGGTGCCTCGACCAGGTGACCCCAGCATGACACCTGGCCCCCCCTCAGACACACTCCCGCAGCAGTCCCATGGGCAGGACTGCTCTCAACTAGGAATGTGTTTGCAAGGCCAGGAAACTGCAGGGAGACACAAGGCCCTGATTCTGGAATTGAGTCTGTTGGAACAGGCCTGCAGGTCTTCTGTCTAACAAGCCAAACACTTGCTGCAAGATACAGGCCTGAAAACACACTCTTGGCTGCCTTTCCTTCCTCCAAGGAAGAGAGTTTTCTCAGCCTCCTGTGGGCTGAGAGTCACACAGGGCTGAAAAGCACTTGCTGGGAGATTCTTTTTCATTGGCCATGGCCCCTGAGGCCCTGTGCTCAGGGAGGGCTCCCTCCCTCCCAGGGAAAGTCAAAGGAAGCTCCAAACGGCTGTTCAATCATGTTTCTGAGAGAGAGTCATTGCCAAGGCAGGTTTCTAAGAAGTTCAAGGGTCCCCAAGGAGAGAGGGGTCTAGAATTCTCAAGGAGGAAGAAAGGACAAACTGTTTTTCCCTCTACATTCCTTAGGATTATATAACAATCATGCATCCTTCTTGAGGACGGTCTCTGGAAAAAACCTTCTGGCTAATCCTGTTATCTTAAAATGTAATTATGGGAGTAGGTCTAGTGAGTCTTTACAACCTCCAGACATTCTTTTGTTCGTCATAACTTATTGGAGAGTATATAACTCCATTACTAACACTAGCAAGGGGTACGTTTTCTGCCCCTTGTGATGTCTCTGTCAGAAGCTTTCTCTATCTCCTTTATACTTTAATAAAACTACTATTGCACAAAAGCTCTGAGCAATCAAGCCATCGTCTTGGGCCCTGGATTGAATTCTTCTCCTCCATAAGCCAAGAATCCAGCATCTTTTCGTGGTTCAGCAACAATATTTCATTTCCTCTGCAGGAGAGAGCTAGTGAGCTTAGGTCTGTCTGGAACATTCTTTGGATCCTGTGGGGAAAATATCCTGTGCACACATCTGGATACTGGGCCTAGAGGCCAAAATTCGCAATTTCTTTCCGCCGGGAGGCCCCTAACGTGGTGTGACTTAGCAACTGCTTGAAAATCCATCCCATTGCTGTTTTCCTCCTTCTGGACAGAGCTGGCTTTGTTCCCTGCTTTGGATATCTCAACCGAAGGGCCGGTCCATAGCTACTCGCCTGGGGCCCATTGGATGTGGCAAGGTGCCCTCGACTAGGTGACCCTAGCATGGCACTCAGCCCGCTCAAACACACTCCCGAGGCTTCTTTCTCATGGGAAGCACTGCTCCAACCTAGGAATGTGTCTGCAATGCTTGGAAAAGTGCAGTGAGACACACAGCCCTGACTCTGCAATTGAGGCCCTCAGAGCAAGCCTGCAGCTCTGATGTCTGAGAAGGCAAAACACTTGCTGCAAAGAGAGGCCTGAAAACACACTCTCTGTGGATGACTTTCCTTCCTCTAAGGAAGATAGTTTTCCCAGTCTCCTGCTTCCTGAATGTCACACAGCTGGAATGCGCTTGCTTGGAGGTCGTGATTCAGTGGCAATGACCCCTGAGGCCCTTTGCCCAGGGAGGGCTCCCACACTCACAGGCAAATCAAAGCAACTTCCAAGTGAGTCAGCTCTTCACATCAAGTGGCCAAAGTATTGGAGTTTCAGGTTCAGTATTAGTCCTTCCAATCTATATTCAGACCTGATTTCCTTTAGGATGGAGTGGTTGCGTCTCCTTGTAGTCTAAGCGACCTACAAGCATCTTCTCCAACACCACAGTTCAAAAGCATCTAATTTTCAGCTGTCACTTTCTTTATAGTACATCTTTCATATCCATCCATGACATATGGAAAAACCATAGCCTTGACTGGATGGATCTTTGTTGGCAAAGCAACGTCTCGGCTTTTTAATATGCTGTCTAGTTTGGTCATCACTTTTCTTCCAAGTCATAAATATGTTTTAAGTTCATGGAGGCAGCCATCACCTGCAGTGATTTCCAAGCCCCCCCAAAATAGTCTGCTGCTGTTTCCAATGTGTTCCCATCTATTTGCCATGAAGTGATGAGACTGGATGCAATGATTTTAGTTTTCTGAATGCTGAGCTTTAAGCTAACTTTTTCACTCTCCTCTTTCACTTTCATCAGGAGACTCTTTAGTTCTTCTTCACTTTCTGCCATAAGGGTGGTGTCATCTGCATATCTGAGATTCTTGATATTTCTCCCAGCAATCTGGATTCCAGCGTGTGCTTCCTCCAGCCCAGTGTTTCTCATGATGTACTCTGCATATAAGTTAAATAAGCAGGGTGACAATACACTGCCTTGACATATTCCTTTTCCTATTTAGAACCAGTCTGTTGTTCCATGTCCAGTTCGAACTGTTTCTTCCTGACCTGCATACAGGTTTCTCAAGAGACAGGTCAGGTGGTCTGGTATTCCCATCTCTTTCAGAATTTTTCCCCAGTTTATTGTGATCCACACAGTCAAAGGCTTTGGCATAGTCAATAAAGCAGAAATAGATGTCTTTTTTTCTGGAACTCTCTTGCTTTTTCAATGATCCAGTGGATGTTGGCAGTTTGATCTCTGGTTTCTCTGCATGTTTTAAATCCCTCTTGAACATTTGGAAGTTCACAGTTCATGTGAACTTGGAGAATTTTGAGCATTACTTTACTAGTGTGTGAGATGAGTGCAATTGTGCAGCAGCTTGAATATTCTTTGTCATTGCCTTTCTTTGGGATTGGAATGAAAACTGACCTAATGACTAGATGTTTTCAATTGCATATGCTGAAAGAACTGGCTGTGCAGTTTTGAAGAAAAAAAAATCATTTTAACGCCATTTTCTCTGAAGTGCAAGGCATATCATGGCCATCCCTGAATCATAAAGTCACCTTTTCTTTATGTAGTCATAGTTTCATGCCTAAATTATAGGCCAACTCATGCTCAAATTGACTCTGATGTCAGGGGCAGATCAACTAATAAAAAGCTTGGATTGTCCCCTCTGGAGGAAAGTGAGATCTTTGTCCCACGAGAAGAATCTGAAGGGTTAAGGGAACTTGCAAGAGTGGGGAAAGCTTAGTCCATCCTACATGTACCAAAATCTTAAATAAGGCTTATTTGCTTTACCGAAGTAAACAAACAGATGATGAAAACAATTATAAATCAATGAAAGGTAAAGAAACTCATAGTCTGTTATCAAAAATTGCATTCTAAGAAAACTTTGTTCTCTTAACCTAGAGAGGAGACTAAATTCCATCTGGTACCAGCTTACCAGAAGACAAACAAACAAACAAACAAATTATCGGTAAGCTTAAAAAATGTATATTCCATATATCTTGAAGTAGCAGTATTTCTGTAAAGGCATCAGTGTGAAATCATAGAAGACATGGTTAAAACCTGATTAAATAGAAATTGACAATGTAATCTGGTCACTGCTGCGACTTGAAATGCTTTAATATGATAACTGGAATTATAACTGACAGCATTTGACCAGGACATATCAGATTTTCACGGATGTCAGTTAATTTCTAGGATATCTATATTAGGAACTGAAGGAATCTTTGAACCTAGGAAAGAAAACAACAGTCTCAAAGGCCCTTGCTGAATATCTATCAGCAAGGAATGTCTTTGCAAGGATCGCAAAATGAAGGGAAAATACACCGACCTGCCTCTGCAACTTCGGTCCTCTGAGCAGATCTGGAGGTCTCCCTTTGTATAAGCTAACCTGTTCCTTCCAAATAGAGGTTTGCAACACAAAACAAGTGGCCGCCTATTCTTCCTCGAAGGAGGATCTCTTTCCCCACATCCTGCGAACTCCCTTTCCCAGCCTCCAGGAAAAGCGCGTCTTGCAGTTCCTTTCAGAAAATCCTATGGACGGAGAAGCCTGGTAGGCTGCAGTCCGTGGGGTCGCTGAGGGTCGGACACGACTGAGCGACTGCACTTTCATTTTCACTTTCATGCATTGGAGAAGGCAATGGCAACCCACTTACTGTTCTTGCCTGGAGAATCCCAGGGACGGGGGAGCCTAGTGGGCTACCGTCTATGGCGTCGCACAGAGTCGAACACGACTGAAGCAACTTAGCAGCAGCAGCAGCAGCAGTTCCTTTCTTAGGGGCAGTTATCCCTGAGATTGGGACCTGGAAAGGCAGAGCCACCTCCACACACACGTCTTTTCTGTCCCCTTTCCTCTGGAGGAGAGCTCTAGTGAGCCTAGGTCTGTCAGGAAAATTCTTGGCTTTGACGGGATCCCACCCAGTGTGTGAACCTGCATACCCGACCTAGGGGCCACAGGGCACCTGTTTTGCTCGAGTGGGTCCTGGAGGGGTGCAGCATAGCAAGAGCTTAAAAATCCATCCAATTTGTCTTTTTTTTTAACCTCGGGGAGAACGAGTTTGCTCCACCTCCACCCTTTGGCAGTGTGGAGGGAAGAGGGCACCACCCTCTCCCAAAGGGGACATAGGGCCTACCAGGAGAGAAAGGCCCCTTGAGGAGCTGAGCCCAGGTAGGCAGCCAGTGATGTCAAGCACACTCCCGCTGCTTGCTTCTTCATGGGCACTCCCACGATCTGCTAGGAATGTCTTTGCAAGGATCTCAAAGGGAAGGGGAGATACATGGCCCTGTCTCTGGAACTTCAGTCCTCTGAGCAGATCTGGAGGTCTTGAGTTGTATAAGCAAACCTGTTCCTTCCAAATAGAGGCTTGCAAACACACCCCCGGTGGTTGCCTCTTCTTCCCCGAAGAAGTCTTTCTTTCCCCACATGCTGCGAACTCCCTGTCCCAACCTCCAAGAATAGCGCTTCTTGCCATTCCTTTCTTAGAGGCAGTTATCCCTGAGCTTGGGGCCGTAGGGAGTAGCCCCACACTCACAGGGAAAGGCAAAGACTCCTCCATACATCTCCTCTATCCCCTTTGCTCTGGAGGAGAGCTCTAGTGAGCCTAGGTCTTTCAGGAAAATTCTTGGCTTGGACAGGATCTCACCCTGTTTGTGAACCTGCATACCCAACCAGGGGCCACAGAGCACCTGTTTCAGTAAAGTGGGCCCTGAAAGGGTGCAGCCTAGCAAGAGCTTGAAAACCCATTCAATTGCTGTTTTTGTACCTCTGACAGAGCGAGCTTGGCTCCACCCTTTGGCAGTGAGGAGAAAAGAGGCATGACACCCTCCCCAAGGGGACATGGGGCCTATTCGAGAGGAAAGGCCCCTTGTGGAGATGAGGCCAGGAAGGCACACAGTCGTGTCAAACACACTCCCACTGCTTGCTTCTTCAGGGGCACTCCCGCTATCAGCTAGGAATGTCTTTGCAATGATCACAAAGGGAAGGGGAGATACAGGGCCCTGCTTCTGGACCCTCCGGTGCTCTGAGCAAATCTCGAGGTCTCCCGTTGTTGGTCAAGGTCAAGGTCAAGTTCAAGTTCAAGGTCAAGTTCAAGTTCAAGGTCAAGTTCAAGTTGAAGTTCAAAGTCAAGTTCAAGTTCAAAGTCAAGGTCAAGGTCAAGGTCAAGGTCAAGGTCAAGTTCAAGTTCAAGTTCAAGTTCAAATTCAAGTTCAAGGTCAAGGTCAAGTTCAAGTTGAAGTTCAAGGTCAAGTTCAAGGTAAAGTTCAAGTTGAAGTTCAAGGTCAAGGTCAAGTTCAAGCTCAAGGTCAAGGTCAAGTTCAAGGTCAAGGTCAAGGTCAAGTTCAAGTTCAACGTCAAGTTCAAGTTCAAGTTCAAGGTCAAGTTCAAGTTCAAGTTGAAGTTTAAAGTTCAAGGTCAAGGTCAAGTTCAAGTTCAAGGTCAAGGTCAAGGCCAATTTCAAGTTCAAAGTCAAGGTCAAGGTCAAGTTCAAGGTCAAGGTCAAGTTCAACTTCAAGGGCAGGGCAAGGCCAAGCCCAAGACCAAGGCAAGGGCAAGGGCAAGGGCAAGGCCCAGGCCAAGGCAAAGGCCAAGGCCACCAAAGCGAAGCCCAAACCCCGTAACGCCTGACAAAAGGCAGAAGCCACTAGGCCCCTGTGCAGAGGAAGCCACTGAAGGCAGCAAGGCCACAGAGCTCCCCGACTCCCATTCCCACAGGAAGATGTGAGGATAAAGGGCCTCATCCCAGCACAGCACCCGCTCCCACCACCCCGCAACCCCGGCCCCCGCCCCCCGCAGCACGCCCCCTGAAACAACACTGTCTTCCCAGAAAAGAGAACGGAGAAGCCATGTGTGTGCCAAAGGAGCAAGATGAACGAACGATGCCACGCCCTCCAAATTTGGGCACACCTGACGCCTCGAACCCCAGGCCTGGCCGATGGGTCCCAGCCGTTCTCGGGTAGGAGGGGGGTCAACACATTGGCCGAGAGCCCTTGCCCAGGCCACCCGCAAATCCCCTGAGATGTGATCCGACCACAGGGACCGAGGGCAAACAGTACCGCTTGAGGTGCTGGAGGAGCCGAACCAAGCCATGGTGGGAGAGGCACACGGGCACGCTGCAGACTGCTGGCCGAGTGGGCGGGGACCCAGCAGCTTAGGACTCTGGAGAACGGGAGGCGTCTCCGCCACCATTGACGTCAATAGGGTTTGGGTGGGTAGATGGTGGGCGTCGCCCCTGGCCTCTTTCCAAGCAGAGACCCTGGACGGAGTCCCGTGGAGCGAGTGGGCTTTTCCCGGGCACGGCTGAGCCCTGGACCGCCAAGATCCCCGTTGGGGTGGGCGGGCAGTTCGCGCGCTTTGGTTTGTGGCCCTCCCTCGCAGCGGGGGGTGGGATCAACCCCGGGTGGATCAATCAGGGGCCCTCAGCAGTGCCAAGGGAGCTCACCGCCCAGGAAACGCCCCAAGGTCCCTTTGAATTGGCCACCAACGCCCCCTTTCCCAGCCTGCCTTGCTCTGGGATTTCCCGCCTTTTCACATTCCACAGGTCCCTGGGCCTCGACTGTCCCCCGCTGGCTCCTCCGAGGCATTCCGGGACACCAGACGCTCTCTCCAGCGCTTCCACCTAGATGCCTCGCTGTCCTCGCCTCCGTTTGCCCCATGCCCCCTCCCCAACTCCTCCATGGGCTCTTGGCATCCTTTCCCTACAGCAGTCCCAGAGTGCCACCGCCGAGGGCTTTGAGTTGCCTGGAGCCCAAGGCTCCGGCCAGAGACCTGAGGGGCCAGCGTCTGGACTGGCAGCTAATGCCATTTGGGGCTTTTCTCACGTGGAGCCTGAGGCCCGCACCTCCGCGGGCAACCCCCCAGCGCGAGTGCCCTGGAGACACCCGCCCAAGGGGACAGTGTATCCCCTACTGTGGGGAAGGAGGTTCCTGTTTTCCCTGCACTGGTTCGACTTTCACGCCGAGGATCGACTCACACCATGGTGGCAAGTGGAATAGCCCTGTGGGAAAGCCTCATGGGAAAGACTCCAGGGAAAGCCACAGATTCCTTGATCCACGAGAAGGGAAGCGTGACACTGCTGCTACCGCTCGGGAGGAAAGCGCACGTGCATGACCCCACTCGAGCCGAGGACTGACGCAAGCTTGGGAGACTCCAGAAGTACGCCAAGATCCATGTCAGCACTGGAGAGGAATCCTCAGGTTCCGGTCCCGACTCCACACAAGGTCTTAGGCCCCGGCATCGACGGGAGAGGAATCCTGAGAGGCCCCCTAGTACCTCGCATGGGGACTGGCCTTTCCTGAGGTCACCAGAGCGGGTCCCTGAGGTCTCCGTCGTAACTCGAGAGCACCTGCCACAACTCGAGAAAATCCAGGAGGTTCTCCCCTGCAGGCGAGATGAGGCCCGTTTCCACTGAGGTGTCTCGAGCTAATCACACGTGAACTTTGGAACTTCTAAAGAGTCCTTTCACAGTCATGCTGCAACTCAAGAAGTTCCCCGACATACCCGTCTCCACTCAAGAGGAAGCACGAGGGTCCCGGCCACATCCAGAGGAGCTCCGTTTCCGGCTCGTAGCTCGAGATGAGGGATCCTTTCCCTACTTGGTCGGGAAAGAATTTCCGGCACTCCCATCGCATCTCAAGAGGAGGCGCTCTCCAAAGGAAAGGGGAGAGGAACTGCAGGGTCGTGCCACCATTCCAAGACTCCCCCAGATGTCTCAGTCCATTCCATAGGAACCTGTTTTCCCTGCACTGCCTCGGCTTTCACGCCGAGGATCGATTCACACCACCGAGACACGTGGGACAGCCCTGTGGAGAGCCTCGTGGGAAAGACTCGAGGGAAAGTCACAGATCCCTTGGTCCACGCAAGCAGAAGCGTGACACTGCTGCTACAGCATGGGAGGAAAGGGCACGCTCATGCCCCACTCGAGACGAGGCCTGAATCCCCTGGGGAGACTCCAGAGGTAGCCCAAGATCCATGTCAGCACTGGAAAGGAATCCTCAGGTTCCGGTACCGACTGCACACAAGGTCTTAGGCCCCGACATCGACAGGAGAGGAATCCCGAGAAGCCCCCGAGCAACTCGCATGGGGACTGGCCTTTCCTCAGGCCACCAAAGCGGGTCCTTGAGGTCCAGGTCGTAAGTCGAGAGCACCTGCCGCAACTCGAGAATATCCAGGAGGTTCTCCCCTCCAGGTGAGCTGAGGCCCATTTCCGCTAAGGCGTCACGAGGCTAATCACACCTAAACTTTCGAACTTCCAAAGAGTCCTTCACACCCTTGCTTCAACTCAAGAAGTTCCCCGACATACCCGTCTCCACTTGAGAGGAAGCACAAGAATCCCCCCCATATCCAGTGGAGCCCCTTTTCTGCCTCATAGCTCGAGAGGAGGGATCCTTTCAGTGCATGGTCGGGAAAGAATTCCCGGCGTTCCCGTCGCATCTCAGAGGAGGCGCTCTCCACAGGAAAGGCGAGAGGAACTCCAGGGTCATGCCACCATTCCCAGAATCCCCCATATGTCTCAGGTCCATTCCAGGGAAACCTGTTTTCCTGGCACTGCTCCACTTTCAAGCCGAGGATCGACTCACACCACGGTTGCACGAGGGAAAGCCCTGTGGGAAAGCCTCGTGGAAAGCCTCGTGGGAAACGCTCGAGGGAAAAGCCACTGATCCCTTGATCCACACGAAGGGAAGCGTGACACTGCTTGCTACAGCTCTGGAGGAAAGCACACGTGCAAGCCCCCCCTCGAGACGAGGACTGACTTCCCCTGGGGAGACTCCAGAAGTACCCCAAGATCCATGTCAGCACTGGAGAGGAATCCTCAGGTTCCGGCACCGACACGACACAAGGTCTTAGGGCCCGGCATCGATGGGAGAGGAATTCCGAAAGGCCTCTGAGCAACTCGCATGGGTACTGGCCTTTCCTGAGGCCACCAGAGCGGGTCCCTGAGGTCCCCGTCCTAAGTCGAGAGCACCTGCCGCAACTCGAGAAAATCCAGGAGGTTCTCCCCTCCAGGCGAGATGAGGCCCTTTTCCGCTGAGATGTCCTCGAGTCTAATCACACCTAAACTCGGGAACTTCGAAAGGGTCCTTCACACCTTTGCTTCAACTCAAGAAGTTCCCCGACATTACCCGTCTCCACTCCGAGAGGAAGCACGAGAGTCCAGCCCACATTCAGATGAGCCGTGTTTCCGCCTCCTAGCTCGAGAGGAGGGATCCTTTCCCTGCGTGTCCGGAAAGAATTCCCGGCGTTCCCGTCGCATCTCAAGAGGAGGGGCTCTAAACAGTAAAGGTGAGAGGAACTCCAGGTCGTGCCACCATTCCCTGAATGCCCCGGATGTCTCAGTCCATTCCAGGGAAACCTGTTTACCCTGCACTGCCTCCACTTTCAATCCGAGGATAGAGTCACACCACGGTGGCACGTGGGAGAGCCCTGTGGGAAAGCCTCGAGGGAAAGCCTCGTGGGAAATCCTCGAGGTAAAGCCACAGATCCCTTGATCCACGTGAAGGGAAGGCGTGACACTGCTGATAGAGCTTGGAAGGTAAGCGCACGGGCATGCCCCCACACGAGACGAGGACTGACTCCCAGGGGAGACTCCAGAAGTACCCCAAGATCCATGTCAGCACTGGAGAGAAAATCCTCAGGTTCCAGCACCGACTCCACACAAGGTCTTAGGCCCCTGGCATCAACAGTAGAGGCAATCCCGAGAGACCCCCGAGCAACTCGCATGGGGACTGGCCTTTCCCTGAGCCACCAGAGCGGGTCCCTGAGGTCCCCGTCGTAAGTCGAGAGCACCTGCCGCAACTCGAGAGAAATCCAGGAGGTTCTCCCCTCCAGGCGAGATGAGGCCCATTTCCGACTGAGGCGTCTCGAGGCTAATCACACCTAACCTCTGGAACATCCAAAGAGTCCTTCACATCCTTGCTGCAACTCAAGAAGTTCCCCGACATAACCGTCTCGACTCGAGAGGAAGCAGAGAGTCCCACCCCACATCCAGAGGAGTCCCGTTTCCTCCTCATAGCTCGAGAAGAGGATCCTTTCCCTGTGTGGTCGGGAAAGAATTCCTTGCGTGCCCGTCGAATCTCAGAGGAGGCGCTCTCCACAGGAAAGGCGAGAGGAACTCCAGGTTCTACCACCATTCCAGAGTCCCCCCAGATATCTCAGTCCATTCCAGCGAAACCTGTTTTCCCTGAACTGCTTCGAATTTCAAGCCGAGATCGACTCACACCACAGTGCACGTGGGACAGCCTGTGGAAAGCCTCGTTGGAAACCTAGAGAGAAAGCCTCGAGGAAACACCGATCCCTTGATCCACGCGAAGGGAACCGTGACACTGCTGCTACAGCTCAGGAGGAAAGCGCACAGGCATGCCCCCAATCGAGACGAGGTCTGACTGCCCCTGGTGAGACTCCAGAAGTACCCCAAGATCCATGTCAGCACTGGAGAGGAATCCTCAGGTTCCAGCACCGACTCGACACAAGGTCTTAGGCCCTGGCATCGACGGGAGAGGAATCCCGAGAGGCCCCCGAGAAACTTGCATGGGGACTGGCCTTTCCTGAGGCCACAAGAGCGGGTCCTGAGGTCCCCGTCGTAAGTCCAGAGCACCTGCCACAACTCGATAAATCCAGGAGGTTCTCCCCTCCAGGCGAGATGAGGCCCATTTCCCGCTGAGCGCGTCTCGAGGCTAGTCACACCTAAACCTCTGGAACTTCGCAAAGGGTCCTTCACACCCTTGCTGCAACTCAAGAAGTTCCCCGACATACCCGTCTCCACTCGAGAGGAAGCACGAGAGTTCCTGCCCCACATCCAGAGGAGCCCCGTTTCCGCCTACTAGCTCGAGAGGAGGGATCCTTTCCCTGCGTGGTCGGGAAAGTATTCCCGGCGTTCCCGTCGCATCTCAAGAGGAGGCGCTCTCCACAGGAAAGGCGAGAGGAACTCCAGGGTCGTGCCACCATTCCAGAGTCCCCCAGATGTCTCAGTCCATTCCAGGCGAAACCTGTTTTCCCCTGCACTGCCTCGACTTTCTAGCCGGAGGATCGACTCACCACGGACGGTGGACACGTGGGACCAGCCCTGTGGGAAAGCCTCGTGGGAAAGCCGTCGAGGGAAAGCCGGGGAGCTCGAGAACAGTCCCTTGATCCACGCGAAGGGAACCGTGACAATGCTGCTGCAGCTCGGGAGGAAAGCGCACGTGCATGCCCCCACTCGAGACGAGGACTGACTCCCCTGGGGAGACTCCAGAAGTACCCCAAGATCCATGTCAGCACTGGAGAGGAATCCTCAGGTTCCGGCACCGGACTCCACACAAGGTTTAGGCCCCGGCATCGTCGGGAGAGGAATCCCGAGGGGCCACCGAGCAACTCGCATGGGGACTGGCCTTTCCTGAGGCCACCAGAGCGGGTCCCTGAGGTCCCCTTCGTAAGTCGAGAGCACCTGCCGCAACTCGAGAAAATCCAGGAGCTTTCCCCTCCAGGGGAGATGAGGCCCATTTCCGCTGAGGCGTCTCGAGGCCTAATCACACCTAACCTCTGGAACTTACAAAGGGTCCTTCACACCCTTTCTGCCAACTCAAGAAGTTCCCCGACATACCCGTCTCCACTGGAGATGAAGCACGAGATTCCCTCCCACATCCAGAGGAGCCCCGTTTCCGCCTCCTAGCTCGAGAGGAGGGATCCATTTCCCTGCGTGGTCGGGAAAGAAATCCCGGCATTCACATCGCATCTCAAGAGGAGGCGATCTACACAGTAAAGGCGAGAGGAACTCCAGGGTCGTGCCCACCATTCCCAGCGTTCCCCAGATGTCTCAGTCCATTCCAGGGAAACCTGTTTTCCCTGCACTGCCTCGACTTTCACGCCGAGGATCGACTCACACCACGGTGGAACGTGGGACAGACCTGTGGGGAAACCCTCGTGGTAAAGCGTCGAGGGAAAGCCACAGATCCCTTGATCCATGTGACGGGAAGTGTGACACTGCTGCTACAGTTCGTGAGGAAAGCTCACGTGCATGCCCCCACACGAGATGAGCACTGACTCCCCAGGGGAGACTCCAGAAGTACGCCAAGATCCATGGTAGCACTGGAGAGGAATCCTCAGCTTCCAGCCCCGACTCCACACAAGGTCTTAGGCCCCGACATCGACGGGAGAGTAGTCCTGAAAGGCCCTCTTGGCAACTCCCATGGGCACTGGCCTTTCCTGAGGCCACCAGAGCGGGTCCCTGAGGTCCCCGTCGTAACTCGAGAGTCCCCTGCCCAACTCTAGAAAATCCAGGAGGTTCTCCCCTCCAGGCAAGATGAGGCCCATTTCCTCTGAGGTGTCTGGAGGCTCATCACACCTAAACTCTGGAAATTCAAAAGGGTCCTTGCTTCAACTCAAGAAGTTCCCCGACATACCCGTCTCCACACGAGAGGAAGCACGAGGGTCCCGCCCACATTCAGAGGAACCCCGTTTCCGCCTGGCAGCTCGAGATGAAGGATCCTATCCTGCTTAGTCAGGGAAAGATTTTCGGCATTCTTGTGGCATCTCAAGAGCAAGGGCTCTCCAATAGGAAAAGGCGAGAGGAACTCCAGGGTCGTGCCACCATTCCAAGAGTCCCCAGATGTCTCAGTCCATTTCAGAGGAACCTGTTTTCACTGCACTGCCTCGACTTTCACGCCGAGGATCCACTCACACCATGGTGGCACGTGGGACAGCCCTGTGGAAAGCCTCGTCGGGAAAGCCTCGAGGGAAAGCCACAGATCCCTTGATCCCCGCGACGGGAAGCGTGACACATCTGCTTCACTGTCCCTGAGGTCACGGTCGTAAGTCGAGAGCACCTGCCTCAACTCGAGAAAATCCAGGAGGTTCTCTGCCTCCAATCCGAGATGAGGCCCATTTTCTCTGGCCGGCGGTCTCGAGAGTAATCACACCTAAACTCTGGAACTTCCAAAAGGGTCCTACACACCCTTGCTACAACTCAAGAAGTTCCCCGACATACCGGTCTCCACTCCAGAGGAAGCACGAGGGTCCGGCCCACTCCAGAGGAGCTCCGTTTCCCGCCTCCAAACTCGAGATGAGGGATCCTTCCCTGCTTCCTCGGGAAAGAATTCCCGACGTTTCCGATGCATCTCAAGAGGAGGCGGCGCTGCACAGGAAAGGCGAGAGGGAACTCCATGGGTAGTGCCACCATTCAAGAGTGCCCCAGATGTCTCAGTCCATTGCAGAGGATCCTGTTTTCCCTGCACTGCTTCGACTTTCACGCCGAGGATCGACTCACACCACGGTGGTGGGCGGTGGGAGAGCCCTGTGGGAAAGCCTCGTGGGAAAGCCTCGAGGGAAAGCCACAGATACCTTGATCCACGCGAAGGGAAGCGTGACACTGCTGCTACAGCACGGGAGGAAAAGCGCACGTGCATGCCCCACTCGAACTAGGACTGACTCCCCTGGGGAGACTCCAGAAGTACCCCAAGATGCATGTCAGCCCTGGAGAGGAATCCTCAGGTTCCGGCCCCGACTCCACACAAGGTCTTTAGGCCCTGGCATCAACGGGAGAGGAATACGCGACAGGCCTTCTAGCAACTCGCATGGGGACTGGCCTTTCCTGAGGTCACCAGAGCGGGTCCATGAGGTCCCCATCGTAAGTCGAGAGCACCTGCCGCAACTCGGTAAAATCCAGGAGGTTCTCCCCTGGCAGGCGAGATGAGGCCCTTTTCCCTGAGGTGTCTGGAGGCTAATCACCACGTGACCTCTGGAACTTCCAAGAGTCTTTCACAGCATGCTGGCAACTCAAGAAGTTCCCTGGCATACCCGTCTCCACTCAAGAGGAAGCACGAGGGTTCCCGGCCACATCCAGAGGAGCTCCCGTTTCCGGCTAGTAGCTCGAGAGGAGGGATCCTTTCCCTGCTTGGTCGGGAAAGAATTCCCGGCATTCCATCGCATTCTCAAGAGGAGGCGCTCTCGAAAGGAAAAGGGGAGAGGAACTGCAGGGTCGTGCCACCATTCCAAGACGACCCCAGATGTCTCAGTCCATTCCACAGGAACCTGTTTCCCTGCACTGCCTCGGCCTTTCATGCCGAGGATCGACTCACACCACCGGTGGACACGTGGGACAGCCCTGTGGGAAAGCCTCGTGGGAAAGGACTCGAGGGAAAGCCACAGATCCCTTGGTCCACGCAAGGGAAGGTGACACTGCTGCTACAGCATGGGAGGAAAGGGCACACTCATGCCCCCACTCGAGACGAGGCCTGACTTCCCTTGTGGAGACTCCAGAAAGTACCCCAAAATCCATGTCAGCACTGGAGAGGAATCCTCAGCTCCCGGCCCCGACTCCACACAAGGTCTTAGGCCCCGGCATCGACGGGAGAGGAATCACAAGAGCCCCTAGCAACACGCATGATGACTGGCATTTCCTGCGGCCGCCAGAGCGGGTCCCTGAAGTCCCCATCGTAACTCGAGAACACCTGTTGAAACTTGGAATATCCAGGAGCCTCTCCTTTCCAGGCGACATGAGGCCCATTTCTGCTGAGGCATCTCGAGACTAACCACACCTAACCTCTGGAACTTCCAAAGGGTCCTTCACACCCTTGCTGCAACTCAAGAAGTTCCCCGACATACCCGTTCCTCTTCACGTTCTGCCATAATGGTGGTGTCATCTGCATATCTTAGTTTATTGATATTTCTACCGGCAATCTTCATTCCAGCTCATGTATCTTCCATCCAGCATGTTTCATGATGTACTCTGCATATAAGTTAAATAAACAGGGTGACAATATACAGCCTTGACATACTCCTTTTCCTTTTTGGAAACCAGTCTGTTGTTCCATGTCCTGCTCTAACTGTTGCTTCCTGACCTTCATCCAGATTTCTCAAGAGGCAGGTTAGGTGGTCTGGTATTCCCATCTCTTTCAGAATTGTGGCTAAAACAACAGTATAAGGACCTTTCCAATGTCAGGCCAAGGAATTGTGTTTCCAGTCATTGAGCCACACCTGATCACTGAGCACAAATTCATGAATCTGTTCCTCAAGGGGAATGAGATTCTTTTTTATACAAACTTAGTTACCTGATTTATTACCTTACCTAATTGTTCCATCTGCTGTGAATCCCACCCCTTACTTGTGGTAAATCTGCTAACACCTGCCTCACTGTGGGAGGGGGTCTCCCATAGAAAATTTCATAAGGACAACAACTGTGGGAACGTGCGGTTACCCGTAATATGAGTAAGTCTGCCGGAAGCAAGCCCATCCATGTACAGTCAGTCTCTATGATCCATTTTGAAAGTGTCTCTTCAAGAGTTTGGTTGTTTCTTTCCACCATTCCAGAACACTGGGGCCTATATGCTGTATGTAATTTCCACTGATATTTAGAGCTTCACATACCTGTTAATTAACGCGGCTACAAAGACAGGGCCATTGTCGGATTCTATACTGGTTGGAAACCCAAGTCTGGGAATTATTTCTCAAATCAGCGAGCTACTTCATTTTCTTTTTCAGATCAGGTAGGGAAGGCCTCTGCCCAACCGGAGAAGGTACCTACTATTCTAGTAAGTCATGATAACAGGTGACTGCCTTTGCTTCCCCGAAGGACACTCGCTTTCCCTGCATCCTGAGAACTCCACGTCTCAGCCAGTTGGAAAAGCGCTTCTTGGAGGTCATTATTCAGGGGCAATTTCCCCTGGAGCCCGGGGCCATAGGGAGCGGCTCCACACTCCCAGGGAAAGGCAGAGCCACAGCCACACATCTGTCCCATCCCCTTTGCTCTGTAGGAGAGCTCTAGTGAGCCTAGGTCTGTCAGGAAAATTCTTGGCTCCTATGGGGACACATTCTATGTGTGAAACTGCATCCAGGACCTAGGGGCCACAGGGCGCCTGTTTCTCTCGGGGCGGAGGGGTGGGGGGCCTGAAGCAGTGCGGCCCAGCAACAGCTTCCACATCCATCCAATTGCTCTTTTCTTACCTCTGATAGAACTAGCTTTGTTCCAGCCTTTGGCAATTTGGAGGCAAGCGGGCCCCACTTCCTCCCCAAGGAGGCATGGGACCTACTTTGAGTGGAAAGCCCCTCACGGAGCTGAACCCAGGAAGCACCCAGTCATGTCTGACACATTCCTGCATCCTGCTTCTTCATGAGCAATACCGCTATAAGCTAGAAATGTCTTTCCAAGGCTCAGAAAGGACAGGGGAGATGCATGGTGCTGCCTCTGGAATTTCGGTCCTCTGAGCAGACCTGGAGGTCTCCCCTTGAAGGAGCTAACCAGTTTCTTCCAAATACAGGCTTGCAAACACACACTGGGTGGCTGCCTCTTCTTCCCTGAAGGACGATCACTTTCCCCGCATCCTGTGAACTCTGCATCCCAGCCTGCTGGAAAAGCGCTTCTTGGAGGTCATTTTTCAGGGACAATTTTCCCTGGAGCCCGGGGCCGTAGGGAGGGCCCCATGCTCGCTGGGAAAGGCAGAGTCACATCCACAGTCTGTTCTACCCCTTTTGCCCGGTGGGAGAGCTCTAGTGAGCCTAGGTCTGTCAGGAAAATTCTTGGCTCCTATGGGGACACACCCTGTGTGTTAACCTGCATATCGGACCTAGGGGCCACAGGGCGCCTGTTCCTCGGGGGGACCCTGAAGTGGTGCGGCCCAGCAACAGCCTGAACATCCATGCCATTGCTATTTTCTTCCTTCTGATAGAGCTAGCTTTGCTTCTCGCTTTGGCATTTCGGAAGCCAGGGGGAGCCCCACCGCTGTTGTCCTGGGGTCTATTGGAGGTACCGGGTCTTTTGGACCCAGCATGGCACCGACCCCCTCAGACACACTCCCGCAGCCTCCTTCCCCATGGGCAGGACTGTTCTGACCTAGGAATGTGTTCCCAAGGCTCAGAAAATGCAGGGAGACACACGGCCCTGACTCTGGAACTGAGGCCGTTGGAGCAGGCCTGGAGGTCTGACGTCTGAGACGCCAAACACTTGCTGCAAGATACAGGTGTGAAAACACACTCTCTGGGGCTGCCTTTCCTTCCTCCAAGGAAGAGAGCTTTTCCAGTCTCCTCCGTGCTGAGTCATACAAGGCTGCAAAGGTCTGGCTTAGAGGCATTTCTCAGCGGCAATGGCCCCTGAGGCCCTGCACCCAGGGAGGGATCCTACCCCTCCCAGGGAAAGTCAAAGCAACCTCCAAACAGCTGTTCTCTCATGTTTCCTCTGCAGGAGGGAGCTAGTGAGCCCAGGTCTGTCTGGAACGTTCTTGGATCCTGCGGGGAAATCATCCTGGGAGCCCACCTGGATACCAGTCGTAGGGGCTAAAATTCGCATTTTCCTTCCTTGGAGCCCTAACGCAGTACAGCCTAGCAACTGCTTTTGAAAATCCATCCTGTTCTGTTTTCTTTCCCTCTGACAGAGCGA
>NW_017207082.1:0-4582 GCF_001704415.2 Capra hircus | reverse complement strand
GGCCCAAGTCAGGATAACTGCCTCTAAGAAAGGAATGGCAGAAGCGCTATTCTTGGAGGTTGGGACAGGGAGTTCGCAGCATGTGGGAAAGAAAGACTTCTTCGGGGAAGAAGAGGCCAACCACCGGGGTGTGTTGCAAGCCTCTATTTGGAAGGAAGGTTTGCTTATACAACTCAAGATCATCATCTGCTCAGAGACTGAAGTTCCAGAGACAGGGCCATGTATCTCCCTTCCCTTTGAGATCCTTGCAAAGACATTCCTAGCAGATCGTGGGAGTGCCCATGAAGAAGCAAGCAGCGGAGTGTGCTTGACATCACTGGCTGCCTACCTGGGCTCAGCTCCTCAAGGGGCCTTTCTCTCCTGGTAGGCCTATGTCCCCTTTGGAGAGGGTGGTGCCTCTTCCCTCCACACTGCCAAAGGGTGGAGGTGGAGCAAACTCGTTCTCTCCGAGGTAAAAAAAAAAGACAAATTGGATGGATTTTTAAGCTCTTGCTATGCTGCACCCCTCCAGGACCCACTCGAGCAAACAGGTGCCCTGTGGCCCCTAGGTCGGTATGCAGGTTCACACCTGGGTGGATCCGTCAAAGCCAAGAATTTTCCTGACAGACCTAGGCTCACTAGAGCTCTCCTCCAGAGGAAAGGGGACAGAAAAGACGTGTGTGTGGAGGTGGCTCTGCCTTTCCAGGTCCCAATCTCAGGGATAACTGCCCTAAGAAAGGAACTGCTGCTGCTGCTGCTGCTGCTGCTAAGTTGCTTCAGTCGTGTTCGACTCTGTGCGACGCCATAGACGGTAGCCCACTAGGCTCCCCCGTCCCTGGGATTCTCCAGGCAAGAACAGTAAGTGGGTTGCCATTGCCTTCTCCAATGCATGAAAGTGAAAATGAAAGTGCAGTCGCTCAGTCGTGTCCGACCCTCAGCGACCCCACGGACTGCAGCCTACCAGGCTTCTCCGTCCATAGGATTTTCTGAAAGGAACTGCAAGAAGCGCTTTTCCAGGAGGCTGGGAAAGGGTGTTCGCAGGATGTGGGGAAAGAGAGCCTCCTTCGGGGAAGAATAGGCGGCCACTTGTTTTGTGTTGCAAACCTCTATTTGGAAGGAACAGGTTAGCTTATACAAAGGGAGACCTCCAGATCTGCTCAGAGGACCAAGTTGCAGAGGCAGGTCGGTGTATTTCCCTTCACTTTGCGATCCTTGCAAAGACATTCTTGCTGATAGATGATTCAGCAAGGGCCTTTGAGACTGTTGTTTTCTTTCCTAGGTTCAAAAGATTCTTCAGTTCCTAATATAGATATCTAGAAATTATCTGACATCCGTGAAAATCTGATATGTCCTGGTCAAATGCTGTCAGTTATAATTCCAGTTATCATATTAAAGCATTTCAAGTCGCAGCAGTGACCAGATTACATTGTCAATTTCTATTTAATCAGGTTTTAACCATGTCCTCTATGGTTTCACACTGATGCCTTTGCAGAAATACTGCTACTTCAAGATATATGGAATATACTTTTTTTTAAGCTTACCGATAATTTGTTTGTTTGTTTGTTTGTTTTTGTCTTCTGGTAAGCTGGTACCAGATGGAATTTAGTCTCCTCTCTAGGTTAAGAGAACAAAGTTTTCTTAAGAATGCAATTTTTGATAACAGACTATGGATTTCTTTACCTTTCATTGATTTATAATTGTTTTCATCATCTGTTTTTTTACTTTCGGTAAAGTAAATAAGCCTTATTTTAAGATTTTGGTACATGTAGGATGGACTAAGCTTTCCCCACTCTTGCAAGTTCCCTTAACCCTTTCAGATTCTTCTCGTGGACCAAGATCTCACTTTCCTCCAGAGGGACAATCCAAGCTTTTTTATTAGTTGATCTGCCCCTGACATCAGAGTCCATTTGAGCACGAGTTGCCTATAATTTAGGCATGAAACTATGACTACATAAAGAAAAGGTGACTTTATGATTCAGGGATGGCCATGGATATGCCTTGCACTTCAGAGAAAATGGGTTAAAATGATTTTTTTTTCTTCAAAACTGCACAGCCAGTTTTTCAGCATATGCAATTGAAAACATCTAGTCATTAGGTCAGTTTTCATTCCAATCCCAAAGAAAGGCAATGACAAAGAATATTCAAGCTGCTGCACAATTGCACTCATCTCACACTAGTAAAGTAATGCTCAAAAATTCTCCAAGTTCACATGAACTGTGAACTTCCAAATGTTCAAGAGGGATTTAAAAAAATGCAGAGAAACCAGAGATCAAACTGCCAACATCCACTGGATCATTGAAAAAGCAAGAGAGTTCCAGAAAAAAAACATCTATTTCTGCTTTATTGACTATGCCAAAGCCTTTGACTGTGTGGATCACAATAAACTGGGAAAATTCTGAAAGAGATGGAAATACCAGACCACCTGACCTGTCTCTTTTGAGAAACCTGTATGCAGGTCAGGAAGAAACAGTTTCGAACTGGACATGGAACAACAGACTGGTTCTAATAGGAAAAGGAATATGTCAAGGCAGTGTATTGTCACCCCTGCTTATTTAACTTATATGCAGAGTACATCATGAGAAACACTGGGCTGGAGGAAGCACACGCTGGAATCCAGATTGCTGGGAGAAATATCAAGAATCTCAGATATGCAGATGACACCACCCTTATGGCAGAAAGTGAAGAAGAACTAAAGAGTCTCCTGATGAAAGTGAAAGAGGAGAGTGAAAAAGTTAGCTTAAAGCTCAGCATTCAGAAAACTAAAAATCATTGCATCCAGTCTCATCACTTCATGGCAAATAGATGGGAAACATTGGAAACAGCAGCAGACTATTTTTGGGGGGCTTGGAAATCACTGCAGGTGATGGCTGCCTCCATGAACTTAAAACATATTTATGACTTGGAAGAAAAGTGATGACCAAACTAGACAGCATATTATAAAGCCGAGACGTTGCTTTGCCAACAAAGATCCATCCAGTCAAGGCTATGGTTTTTCCATATGTCATGGATGGATATGAAAAGATGTACTATAAAGAAAGTGACAGCTGAAAATTGGATGCTTTTGAACTGTGGTGTTGGAGAAGATGCTTGTAGGTCGCTTAGACTACAAGGAGACGCAACCACTCCATCCTAAAGGAAATCAGGTCTGAATATAGCATTGGAAGGACTAATACTGAACCTGAAACTCCAATACTTTGGCCACTTGATGTGAAGAGCTGACTCACTTGGAAGTTGCTTTGATTTGCCTGTGAGTGTGGGAGCCCTCCCTGGCAAAGGGCCTCAGGGGTCATTGCCACTGAATCACGACCTCCAAGCAAGCGCATTCCAGCTGTGTGACATTCAGGAAGCAGGAGACTGGGAAAACTATCTTCTTAGAGGAAGGAAAGTCATCCACAGAGAGTGTGTTTTCAGGCCTCTCTTTGCAGCAAGTGTTTTGCTTCTCAGACATCAGAGTGCAGGCTTGCTCTGAGGGCCTCAATTGCCAGAGTCAGGGCTGTGTGTCTCACTGCACTTTCCAAGCATTGCAGACACATTCCTAGGTTGGAGCAGTGCTTCCCATGAGAAAGAAGCCTCGGGAGTGTGTCTGAGCGGCTGAGTGCCATGCTAGGGTCACCTAGTCGAGGGCACCTTGCACATCCAATGGGCCCCAGGCGAGTAGCTATGGACCGGCCTTCGGTTGAGATATCCCAAAAGCAGGGAACAAAGCTAGCTCTGTCAGAAGGAGGAAAACAGCAATGGGATGGATTTTCAAGCAGTTTGCTAAGTCACACCACGTTAGGGCTCCCCGGGAAAGAAAATGCGAATTTTGGCCTCTAGGCCCAGTATCCAGATGTGTGCACAGGATATTTTCCCCACAGGATCAAGAATGTTCCAGACAGACCTAAGCTCACTAGCTCTCTCCTGCAGAGGAAATGAAATATTGTTGCTGAAGCACGAAAAGATGCTGGGATTCTTGCTTATGGAGGAGAAGAATTCAATCCAGGGCCCAAGACGAGGCTTGATTGCTCAGAGCTTTTGTGCAATAGAGTTTTATTAAAGGATAAAGGAGATAGAGAAAGCTTCTGACAGAGACATCACAAGGGGCAGAAAGCGTACCCCTTGCTAGTGTTAGTAATGGAGTTATATACTCTCCAATAAGTTATGACAACGAACAAAAGAATGTCTGGAGGTTGTAAAGACTCACTAGACCTACTCCCATAATTGACATTTTAAGATAACAGGATTAGCCAGAAGGTTTTTTCCAGAGACCGTCCTCAAGAGGATGCATGATTGTTATATAATCCTAAGGAATGTAGAGGGAAAAACAGTTTGTCCTTTCTTCCTCCTTGAGAATTCTAGACGCCCTCTCTCCTTGGGGACCCTTGAACTTCTTAGAAACCTGCCTTGGCAATGACTCTCTCAGAAACATGATTGAACAGCCGTTTGGAGCTTCCTTTGACTTTCCTGGGAGGGAGGGAGCCCTCCTGAGCACAGGGCCTCAGGGGCCATGGCCAATGAAAAATAATCTCCCAGCAAGTGCTTTTCAGCCTGTGTGACTCTCAGCCCACAGGAGGCTGAGAAAACTCTCTCCTTGGAGAAGGAAAGGCAGCCCAAGAGTGTGTTT
>NW_017207081.1:0-4583 GCF_001704415.2 Capra hircus | reverse complement strand
TCTCCTGCACTGCCTCGACCTTCAAGATGAGGATCGACTCACACCACGGTGTCACGTGGACAACCCTGTGGGAAAAGCCTCGTGAAAAAGCCTCGTGGGAAAGCCTCGAGGGAAAGCCACAGATCCCTTGATCCACGCGAAGGAAATGTGACACTGCTGCTACAGTTGGAGAGGAAAGCGCCCGTGCATGCCCCCACTCGAGACGAGACTGACTCCCCTGGGAGACTCCAGAAGTACCTCAAGATTCCATGTCAGCACTGGAGAGGAATCCTCAGGTTCCGGCACCGACTCCACACAAGGTCTTTAGGCCCCGGCATCGACGGGAGAGGAATCCTGAGGGCCCCGAGCTACTCGCATGGGCCTGGCCTTCCCTGAGGGCCAGCACAGCGGGTCCCTGAGGTCCCCGTCGTAAGTCGAGAGCACCTGCTGCAACTCGAGAAAATCCAGGAGGTTCTCCCCTCCAGACGAGATGAGGCCCATTACCGCTGAGGCGTCTCGAGGCTAATCACACCTAACCTCTGGAACTTCCAAAGGGTCCTTCACACCCCTTGCTGCAACTCAAGAAGTTCCCGACATACCCGTCTCACTCGACAGGAAGCACGAGAGACCCGCCCCCCTCATCCAGAGGAGCCCCGTTTCCGCCTAGCTCGAGAGAAGGGATCCCTTAACTGCGTGTTCGGGAAAGAATTCCCGGCGTTCCCGTCGCAACTCATGAGCAGGCGCTCTCCACAGGAAAGGCGAGAGGAACTCCAGGGTCGTGCCACCATTCCCCTAGTCCCCCAGATGTCTCAGTCCATTCCAGGGAAACCTGTTTTCCCTGCACTGCCTCGACTTTCAAGCCGAGGATCGACTCACACCACGGTGGCACGTGGGACAGCCATGTGGCAAAGCCTCATGGGAAAGCCTCGTGGGAAGCCTTAAGGAAAGCCACTGATCTCTTGATCCACGCGAATGGAAGCGTGACACTGATGCTGCAGCTCGGGAGGAAAGCGCACGTGCAAGCCCCCACTCGAGACAAGGACCGACTCCCCTGGGGAGACTCCAGAAGTATCCCAAGGTTCATGTCAGTACTGGAGAGGAAGCCTCAGGAGCAGGCACCGACTACACAAGGTCCTAGGCCCCGGCATCGACTGGACAGGAATCCCGTGATGCCCCGGAGAAACTCGCATGGGGAATGGCCTTTCCTGAGGCCACCAGAATGCGTCCCTGAGGTCCCCGTCTTAAGTCGAGAGCACCTGCCGCATCTCGAGAAAATCCAGGAGGTTCCCCCTCCAGGCGAGATGAGGCCCATTTCTGTTGAGGCGTCTCGAGGCTAATAACACCGAGCCTCTAGAACTTCCAAAGGGTCCTTCACACCCTTGCTGCAACTCAAGAAGTTTCCCGACATACCCGTCTCCACGGAAAGGAAGCACGAGAGTCCCGCCCACATCCAGAGGAACCCCGTTTCCGCCTCATACCTCGACAGGAGGGATCCTTTCCCTGCGTGGTCGGGAAAGAATTCCCGGCATTCCCGTCGCATCTCAAGAGGATGCGCTCTCCACAGGAAAGGCGAGAGGAACTCCAGGTCGTGCCACCATTCCCAGAGTCCCCCAGATGACTCAGTCCATTCCAGGGAAACCTGTTTTCCCTGCACTGCCTCGAATTTCAAGCCGAGGATCGACTCACAACACGGTGGCACGTCGGACAGCCCTGTGGGAAAGCCTCGAGGGAAAGCCACAGATCATTTGATCCACGCGAAGGGAAGAGTGACACTGCTGCTACAGCTCAGGAGGAAAGCGCACCTGTATGCCCCTACTCGAGACGTGGACTGACTCACCTGGGGAGACTCCAGAAGTACCCCAAGATCCATGACAGCACTGGAGAGGAATCCTCAGGTTCCGGTACTGACTCCACACAAGGTGTTAGTCCCCGGCATCGAAGGGAGAGGAATCCCGAGAGGCCCCGAGCAACTCGCATGGGGACTGGCCTTTCCTGAGGCCACCAGAGCGGGTCCCCCATCGTAAGTCGAGAGCACTTCCAAAACTCGAGAAAATCCAGGAATCTGCCGTCCATGCGAGATGAGGCCCCATTTCCACTGAGGCGTCCGAGGCTAATCACAAACTAACCTGTGGAACTTCCAAAGGGTCCTTCACACCCTTGCTGCAACTCAAGAAGTTCCCCGATATACCCGTCTCCGCTCGAGAGGAAGCACGAGAGTCCCGCCCATATCCAGAGGAGCCCCGATTCCGCCTCCTAGCTCGAGAGGAGGGATCCTTTCCCTGCGTGGTTTGGAAAGAATTCCCGGCGTTCCCGTCGCATCTCAAGTGGAGGCGATCTCCACAGGAAAGGCAAGAAGAACTCCAGGGTCCTGCCACCATTCCCAGAGTCCCCCAGATGTCTCAGTCCATTCCAGGGAAACCTGTTTTCCCTGCACTGCCCTGACTTTCAAGCCGAGGATCAACTCACACAACGGTGGCACGTGGGACAGCCCTGTGGGAAAGCCTTGTGGAAAGCCTCTAGGGTAAGCCTCGAGGGAACGCCACAGATCCCTTGATCCACGCGAAGGGAAGCGGACACTGTTGCTACAGCTCGGAAGGAAAGCGCACGTGCATGCCCCCACTCGAGACGAGGACTGACTCCCCTGGGTGACTCCAGAACTACCCCAAGATCCATCTCAGCACTGGAGAGGAATGCTCAGGTTCCGGCACCGACTCCACACAAGATCTTAGGCCCCGGCATCGACGGGAGAGGAATCCCGAGAGGCCCCCGAGCAACTTGCATGGGGACTGGCCTTTCCTGAGGCCATCAGAGCGGGTCCCTGAGGTCCCCGTCGAAAGTCGAGAACCCCTCCGCAACTCGAGAAAATCGAGGAGGTTCTCCCCTCCAGGCGAGATTGGGCCCATTTGTGCTGAGGCGTCTCGTGGCTAATCACACCTAACTCTGGAACTTCCAAAGGGTCCTTCACACCCTTGCTGCAACTCAAGAAGTTCCCCGACATACCCGTCTCCACTCGAGAGGAAGCACGAGAGTTCCGCCAATATCCAGAGGAGACCCGTTTCCGCCTCCTAGCTCGAGAGGAGGGATCCTTTCCCTGCGTGGTGGGGAAAGAATTTCCTGCGTTCCCGTCGCATCTCAAGAGAAGGCGCTCTCCACAGGAAAGGCGAGAGTAACTCCCAGGATCGTGCCACCATTCCCAGAGTCCCCCAGATGTCTCAGTCCATTCCAGGGAAACCTGTTTTCCCTGCACTGCCTCGACTTTCAAGCCGAGGATCGACTTACACCACTGTGGCACGTGGGACAGCCCTGTGGGAAACGCTCGTGGGAAAGCCTCCTGGGAAAGCCTCGTGGGAAAGCCTCGTTGGAAACCCTCAAGCGAAAGCCACAGATAACTTGTTCCATGCGAAGGGAAGCGTGACACTTCTGCTATAGCTCGGAGGAAAGCGCACGTGCATGCCCCACTGCGACGAGGACTGACTCCCCTGGGGAGACTCCAGAAGTACCCCAGGATCCATGTCGGCACGGGAGAGGAATCCTCAGGTTCCGACACCGACTCCACACAAGATCTTAGGCCCCGGCATTGATGGGAGGAATCCCGAGAGGCCTACGAGCAATTCGCATGGGGACTGGCCTTTCCTGAGTCCACCAGAGCGGGTCCTTGAGGTCCCCGTCGTCGTAAGTCGAGAGCACCTGCCGCAACTCGAGAAACTCCAGGAGGTTCTCCCCTCCAGGCGAGAAGAGGCCCTTTTCCCCTGATGCGTCTCGAGTCTAATCACACCTAACCTCTGGAACTTCCAAAGGTCCTTCACACCCTTGCTTCAACTCAAGAAATTCCGAATATCCGTCTCACTCGAGAGGAAGCAGGAGAGTCCCACCACATCTAGAGGAGCCACTTTTCCGCCTCCTAGCTCGAGAGGAGGGATCCTTTCCCTGTGTGGTTGGAAAGAATTCCCGGCGTTTCCCGTCGAATCTCAAGAGGAGGCGCTCTCCATAGGAAAGGCGAGAGGAACTCCAGGGTCGTGCCACCATTCCCAGAGTCCCCCAGATGTCTTAGTCCATTCCAGGGAACCTGTTTTCCCTGCACTGCCTTGACTTTCAAGCGAGGATCGACTCACACCACGTTGGCACATGGGACAGCCCTGTGTGACAGCCTCGTGGGAAATGCTCGTGGAAAGCCTCAAGCGAAAGTCACAGATCCTTGATCCACGCCTATGGAGCGTGACACTGCTGCTACACCTCGGAGGAAAGCGCACGTGCATGCCCCCTGGAGACGAGGACTGACTCCCTGGGGAGACTCCAGAAATACCCCAAATCCATGTCGGCACTGGAGATTAATCCTCAGGTTCGGCACCGTCTCACACAGGTCTTTGGCCCCGGCCATCGAAGGAGAGGAATCCGAGAGGCCACCGACAAACTCGCATGGGGACTGGCCTTTCCTGAGGCCACCAGAGCGGGTCCCGGAGGTCCCATCATAAGGCGAGAGCACCTGCCGCAACTCGAGGAAATTCAGGAGGTTCTCCCCTCCAGGCGAGATGAGGCCCATTTCCGCTGAGGCGTCTCGTGTCTAATCACACCTAACCTCTGGAACTTCCAAAGGGTCCTTCACA
>NW_017207080.1:0-4583 GCF_001704415.2 Capra hircus | reverse complement strand
AAGTTGAAAGGCCATTTTTTTTTTCTTCTTCTTCTTTGTGAGACAGAGTAGAAGAAAATTAAGAGAGTTTGAACTGACCCTCCCTAATTTTCCAAAGTGTGAAACAGAACTTGCTAAATAAAAAGAACTGAATGGGATGGAGAGTGGGGCTAGAGAAGGAATGGATAACTGTGGGAGATACTTCTCTGAGGGCCTAGAGAAACTGGAGATGATTCTCTGAGAAGCTTCTAGGGGATTCAAGAGACCATTAGCAGAATCACACGTACCGCTAACCCATTTTTCTATTAGACAAAGACAAAATATGAGAATTAGTTCATAAAAATTTCAGTGACTTTTTTTCTCAGTTACAAGTTAAGCTTAATTTCTGTTATGTATTTTATTCATTTTCTCTATCATGATATCTTTTGTTAGCTGGAACAAATACAACCTACTGCGTGTGTTTCTGTAATGGAATAAAATCTAAGCTAACCTTACTAGTACTAACAATCTGTAGTGTCATTAAATACAATATTTTTTTTTCAAAATAAAAGGGTTATTTTAGCAGTTTGAATATGAACCTTGTAACTAGTGATTCTAAAATTTTAGTGTGTAGTAGTTCAGCATCACTTTATGAGTATGATAGAAACAGAGAATTTTGGGACTTCACTCTATGAGTATCTGGGAAAAGCTGCAGTGAATCTATAATCTTAGAAGCACACCAGATTATTCTGATTAAAGTCAGACAGCAAATACATTATGAGAAAACTAAGATTTCTAGAGAGAAATCTCAGTAGGTCCTGGTTATAAGATTGGTCTGTCACTTCCTTAGGTAGTTATTAAGCAAAATTATAGGAGTTTGGGTAAAATCAGTCCTGGAAACAATGTTAATCATTAGAATACCTGTGTTTGCAGGCATTTTTGTTTGATTGTTAGGTAAATAATAATAGGAGAACAATGCAGTTTGAAATAGTCCTAAGATAATGGAAATACATATGAATAATACCCTGTAGTTTTACCAATAATTATTTGATGCACACTCATAATCTCAATTTAAGAACAATTTTTTGTGAAGACTTATGATGTGTTTTTATTTCAGTCTATCATAGGAATAGGTTTTATAACATACAATTAAACAGTATTGGAGTTTGACCTGAAGAATCTAAATTCATCTTCCTATCTGTGTGATCTTGAAAATGTACTAATCCTTTATTAACTTCAATTTTTCTGTAAAATAAAAATGAAAAACATCACAGAGGTGTTCAGTTCAGTTCAGTTCAGTTCATTCACTCAGTTGTGTCTGACCTTTGCGACCCCATGAATCGCAGCACACCAGGCTCTCTGTCCATCACTAACTCCCGGAGTTCACTCAGACTCACGTCCATCGTGTCAGTGATGCCATCCAGCCATCTCATCCTCTGTCATCCCCTTCTCCTCCTGCCCCAACCCTTCCCAGCATCAGAGTCTTTTCCAAATGAGTCAACTCTTCACATGAGGTGGCCAAAGTACTGGAGTTTCAGCTTCAGCATCATTCCTTCCAAAGAAATCCCAGGGCTGATCTCCTTCAGAATGGACTGATTGGATCTCCTTGCAGTCCAAGGGACTCTCAAGAGTCTTCTCCAGCACCACAGTTCAAAAGCATTAATTCTTCGGCATTAGGAGAGTTAAATGACAAGCAGTGTGAACCTGGTTATGAAGGCTAATGGTATGGAAAACTAACTTTATTTTGCTGGTTGGAAAACAGAAATGGCAAGTGTATTCAATATAGGGATGATTTGGAGTTTTCTCCACAACTGTCCTCTTCACTAAACATGAGCCTTTTTTTTTTTTCTCTTGACTTCTCATATGTTGCTTAAAATTCTACTTCAAATTTATTTTATTCTAACTTGCATTAAGAGTGATTTTTAACTTTTTTTCTCATCTACTACACTATGAGGATCCTAATGGCAAGGTTTATATTTGTTCTATATTTTTATACTCTAACCAGACAAGTGTTTTGTCCAGATATTTTATGTCATTTTGTTAAATACACAAATGAACTGGTACATGGACACTTTTATGTTCTGTGATCTCTTTCTGTGGCACATTTATTTGGCACATTTATAGGCATGATAGATGTCATGCTCTGGGTCTATCACTAAGATGACACAAAATGCTTGATGTCTTCAATGATGGCATAAAGTGTGCATATATTTCTATAAAGAGATAGTGCAGCTAAGTAATAATCATATGTGTTTCTGAAAAAAAATTATATGATTTGTGTGAAATCCTTCTATACTGATGTTTCTTTTCTTTTTATTAATAGCATTTAGTTATTTTTTGATTCATCAAATATTTATTTAATTCTTTGCACAAATCAGGAACATTCTACATGATGAAGATATAGTAGTGAACAAGACTTAAAAGCCCTTTCCACAATCATGTATGGATGTGAGAGTTAGACTGTGAAGAAAGCTGAGTGCCGAAGAATTGATGCTTTTGAACTGTGGTGTTGGAGAAGACTCTTGAGAGTCCTTTGGACTGCAAGGAGATCCAACCAGTCCATTCTGAAGGAGATCAGCCCTGTGATTTCTTTGGAAGGAATGATGCTAAAGTTGAAACTCCAGTACTTTGGCCACCTCATGCAAAAGAATTGACTGATTGGAAGAGATTCTGATGCTGGGAGGGATTGGGGGCAGGAGGAAAAGGGGATGATAGAGGATGAGATGGCTGGATGGCATCACTGACTTGATGGACGTGAGTCTGTGTGAACTCCAGGTGTTGGTGATGGACAGGGAGGCCTGGTGTGCTGTGGTTCCTGGGGTCACAAACAGTCAGACATGACTGAGTAACTGAACTGAACTGAACTGAATGACATATGAAGACCATGTTAAACAAATGAACAACAAACAAACAAAAGTATGATTTCAAGTGGTCGTAAGTACACCTGAGAAAATGATGGAGTGACTTCTCAGTATTTTAAATAAGGTCAACTGGGAAGAGATGAGATTTAATTTCAGGATCAAATTTCAGAACATGACAGAACATGATCAGCCACTGTAAAAACCCATGAGAAGCTAGATTTGGGTAGAGACAGTAAACCTGAAAGAACATGTATGAGAATACTAGAGGATTTTTAATCAGAGGGATAAATTATCTGATGGAGACTGTTGAAGACCCTGTTTCATGCTATAAGAATACCTTTTATGGGATGGAACAAGAGCATATTGTAATCACCTACAAGAGAACACTGTGGCTTTGGCAAAGGTCTGTCACTGACTCCTGTGTGACCTTGGACAAGTAATGCATCATCTGTCTAATAGCTCTGTTTCCTCATCTGCAAATTAGATAGTTGATTGAACTAGGATATAGGAAGTGAATATAACTGCCTGGAATAGTTAAATGCTCAATTGGTGTGCTAGATTTCTTAAAAATTAGGACTATTAATAAAAAATAGACACATGAGCCTTCAATTCAGTGCAGTTCAGTCATGTCCGACTCTTTGTGACACCAATGGACTGCAGCACACCAGGCTTCCCTATCCATCACCAACTCCCAGATCTTACTCAAACTCATGTCCATCAAGTCAGTTATGCTATCCAACCATTACATCCTCTGCCCTTCTTCTCCTGTCTTCAATCTTTCGCAGCATCAAGGTCTTTTCCAATGAGTTGGCTCTTGCATCAGGTGCCAAAGTATTGGAGTTTCAGCTTCAGCACCAGTCCTTCCAATGAATATTCAGGACTGATTTCCTGTGATGGACTGGTTTGATCTCTTTGCAGTCCAAGGGACTCTCAAGCTTTTTCCCCAACACCACAGTTCGAAAGCATCAATTCTTTGGCACTCAGCTTTCTTTATAGTCCAACTCTTACATCCATATATGACTACTGGAAAATCCATAGCTTTGGCTAGATAGACCTTTCTTGGCAAAGTAATGTCTCTGCTTTTTAATATGCTGTCTAGGTTTGGTCATAGCTTTTTCTTGCAAGGAGCAAACGTCTTTTAGTTTCATGGTTGCAATCACCATCTGCAGTGATTTTGGAGCTCAAGAAAATAAAGTCAGCCCACTGTTTTTCATTCTTTCCCCATCTGTTTGCCATGAAAGAGATGGGACCAGATGCCATGATCTTAGTTTTCTGAATGTTGAGTTTTAAGCAAACATTTTCACTCTCCTCTTTCACTTTCATCAAGAGGCTCTTTAGTTCTTTACTTTCTGCCATGAGGACGATGTCATCTGCATATCTGAGGTTATTGATATTTCTCCTGCAATCTTGATACCAACTTGTGCTTCCTCCAGGCTGGCATTTCACATGATGTACTCTACGTATAAGTTAAATAAGCAGGGTGACAATATACAGCCTTGACATACTCCCTTCCCAATTTGGAACCAGTCTGTTGTTCCATGTCCGATTCTAACTGTTGCTTCTTGACGTGCATACAGATTTCTCAGGAGGCAAGTAAGGTGATCTGGTGTTCCCATCTCTTTAAGAATGTTCCACAGTTTTGTTGTGATCCACACAATCAAAGGCTTTAGCATAGTCAATAAAGCAGAAATAGATGCTTTTTCTGGAACTTTCTTGCTTTTTTTGATGATTCAACAGATGTGGGCAAATTTGATTCTCTGATTC
>NW_017207079.1:0-4584 GCF_001704415.2 Capra hircus | reverse complement strand
GTGCCGGAACGTGAGGATTCCTCTCCAGTGCTGACATGGATCTTGGGCTACTTCTGTAGTCTCCCCAGGGGAAGTCAGTCCTCGTCTCGAGTGGGGGCATGCACGTGCGCTTTCCTCCCGAGCCTGTAGCAGCAGTGTCAAGCTTCCTTCGAGTCGAAAAAGGATCTGCGGCTTTCCCTCGAGGCTTTCCCCGAGTCTTTCCCACGAGGCTTTCCCACAGGGCTGTCCACGTGCCACCGTGGTGTGAGTCGATCCTCGGCTTGAAAGTAGAGGCAGTGCAGGGAAAACAGTTTCCCTGGAATGGACTGAGACATCTGGGGCACTCTGGGAATGGTGGCACGACCCTGGAGTTCCTCTCGCCTTTCCTGTGGAGAGCGCCTCCTCTTGAGAAGCGACGGGAACGCTGGGAATTCTTTCCCGACCACGCAGGGAAAGGATCCCTCCTCTCGAGCTAGGAGGAAACGGGGCTCCTCTGGATGTGGGCGGGACTCTCGTGCTTCCTCTCGAGTGGAGACGGGTATATCGGGAACTTCTTGAGTTGCAGCAAGGGCGTGAAGGACCCTTTGGAAGATCCAGACGTTAGATGTGATTAGCCTTGAGACGCCTCAGCGGAAATGGGCCTCATCTCGCCTGGAGGGGAGAACCTCCTGGATTTTCTCGAGTTGCGGCAGCTGCTCTCGACTTACGACGGGGACCTAGGGACCCGCTCTGGTGGCGTCAGGAAAGGCCAGTCCCATGCGAGTTGCTCGGGGGCCTCTCGGGATTCCTCTCCCTCAATGCCGGGGCGTAAGACCTTGTGAGGAGTCGGTTCCGGAACCTGAGGATTCCTCTCCAGTGCCCACATGGATCTTGGGGTACTTCTGGAATCTCCCCAGGGGAGTCAGTCCTCGTCTCGATTGGGGGCATGCACGAGCGCTTTCCTCCCGAGCAGTAGCAGCAGTGTCACGCTTCACTTCGCGTGGATCAAGGGATCTGTGGCTTTCCCACGAGGCTTTCCCACAGGCTGTCCAACGTGCCACCGTGGTGTGAGTGGATCCTCGGCTTGAAAGTCGAGGCAGTACAGGGAAAACAGGTTTCCCTGGAATGGACTGAGATATCTGGGGGACTCTGGGAATGGTGGCACGACCCTGGAGTTCCTCTCGCCTTTCCTGTGGAGAGCGCATCCTATTGAGATGCGACGGGAACGCGGGGAATTCTTTCCCAACCACGCAAGGAAAGGATCCCTCCTCTGGAGCTAGGAGGCGGAAACGGGTCTCCTCTGGATGTGGGCAGGACTCTCGTGCTTCCTCCAGTGGAGACGGGTATGTCGGGGAACTTCTTGAGTTGCATTAAGGGGTGTGAAGGACCCTTTGGAAGTTCCAGATGTTAGATGTGATTAGCCTCCAGAGGCCTCAGCGGAAATGGGCCTCATCTTGCCTTTAGGGTAGAACCTCCTGCATTTTCTCGAGTTGCGGCAGGTGCTCTCGACTTACGACAGGGACCTCAGGGACCCGCTCTGGTGGCCTCAAGAAAGGCCAGTCCCCATGCGAGTTGCTCGGGGGCTTCTCGGGATTCCTCTCCGTCGATGCCGGGGCCTAAGACCTTGCTTGGAGTCGGTGCCGGAACGTGAGGATTCCTCTCCAGTGCTGACATGGATCTTGGGCTACTTCTGGAGTCTCCCCAGGGGAGTCAGTCCTCGTCTCGAGTGGGGCATGCACGTGCGCATTACTCCGAGCTGTAGCAGCAGTGTCACGCTTCCCTTCGCGTGGGTCAAGGGATCTGCGGCTTTCCCGAGGCTTTCCATGAGGCTTTCCCACAGGGCTGTCCCACGTGCCACCGATGTGAGTCGATCCTCGGCTTGAAAGTCGAGGCAGTGCAGGGAAAACAGGTTTCCCTGGAATGGACTGAGACATCTGGGGGACTCTGGGAATGGTAGCATGACCCTGGAGTTACTCTCGCCTTTCCTGTGGGAGAGCGCCTCCTCTTGAGATGCGACGGGAACGCCGGGAATTCTTTCCGACACGCAGCGAAAGGATCCCACCTCTGGAGCTAGGAGGCGGAAACGGGGCTCCTCTGGATGTGGGCGGGACTCTCGTGCTTCCTCTCGAGTGGAGACGGTTATGTTGGGGAACTTCTTGAGTTGCAGCAAGGGTGTGAAGGACCCTTTGGAAGTTCCAGAGCTTAGGTGTGATTAGCCTCGAGACGCCTCAGCGGAAATGGGCCTCATCTCACCTGGAGGGGAGAACCTCCTGAATTTTCTCAAGTTGCGGCAGGTGCTGGACTTAAGACGGGGTCCTCAGGGACCCGCTCTGGTGGCCTCAGGAAAGGCCAGTCACCATGCGAGTTGCTCGGGGGGCCTCTCGGGATTCCTCTTCCGTCGATGCCGGCGCCTTATACCTTGTGTGGAGTCGGTGCCGAAACCTGAGAAAACCTCTCCAGTGCTTACATGGACCTTGGGTACTTCTGAGTCTCCCCGGTTAGTCAGTCCTCGTCCCTAGTGGATGCATGTACGTGCAATTTCCTCCCGAGCTGTAGCAGCAGTGTCACGCTTCCCTTCGGTGGATCCCAGGAATCTGTGGCTTTCCGTGGAGGCTTTTCCACGAGGCTTTGCCACGAGGCTTTCCCACGACGTTTACCCACTGGGCTGTCCCACGTGCCACCGTGTTGTGAGTCGTCCTTGGCTTGAAAGTCGAGGCAGTGCTGGGAAACTGGTTTCCCTGTTATGGACTGAGCATCTGGGGGACTGTGGAATGGTGGCACGACCCTGGAGTTCCTCTCGCCTTTCCTGTGGAGAGCGCCTCCTCTTGAGATGCGACGGAACGCCGGGAATTCTTTCCCGACCGCGCAGGGAAAGGATCCCTCCTCTCCAGCTAGGAGGCAGAAACGGGTCTCTCTGGATGTGGGCGGGACTCTCGTGCTTCCTTTCGAGTGGAGCCGGGTAAGTCGGGGAACTTCTTGAGTTGCAGCAAGGGTGTGAAGGACCCTTTGGAAGTTCCAGAGGTTAGGTGTGATTAGCCTCGAGAAGCCTCAGCGGAAATGGTCTTCATCTCGCCTGGAGGGGAGAACCTCCTGGATTTTTCTCGAGTTGAGGCAGGTGCTCTCGACTTACGACGGGGGACCTCAGGGACCCGCTCTGGTGGCCTCAGGAAAGGCCAGTCCTCCATGC
This sequence comes from Capra hircus, assembly GCF_001704415.2. Lineage (NCBI taxonomy): Eukaryota > Metazoa > Chordata > Mammalia > Artiodactyla > Bovidae > Capra > Capra hircus. Next base: position 1,439 of record NW_017207079.1, on the reverse strand, counting down.
GAGTTGCTCGGGGGCCTCTGACTCCTCTCCCTTAGATGCCTGAGCCTAAAATCTTGTGTGAAGTCGGTGCCTGAACCTGAGGTTTCCTCTCCAGTGCTGACATGCATCTTGGGGTATTTCTGGAGTCTCCCCAGGGGAGTCAGTCCTCGTCTCGAGTGGGGCATGCACGTGCGCTTTCCTCCCTAGCTGTAGCAGCAGTGTCACGCTACCCTTCTCGTGGATCAAGGGATCTGTGGTTCGAGGCTTCCCTCGAGGCTTTCCACGAGGCTTTCCCACGAGGCTTTCCCACAGGGCTGTCCCACGTGCCACCGTGGTGTGAGTGGATCCTCGGCTTCAAAGTCGAGGCAGTGCAGGGAAAACAGGTTTCCCTGGAATGGAGTGAGACATCTGGGGGACTCTGAGAATGTGGTACGACTCTGAAGTTCCTCTCGCCTTTCCTGTGGAAAGCGACTCCTCTTGAGATGCGACGGGAACGCCGGGAATTCTGTCCCGACCACGTAGGGAAAGGATCCCTCCTCTCGAGCTAGGAGGCGGGAAGCGGGACTGCTCTGGATGTGGGTGGGACCTTCGTGCTTCCTCTCGAGTGCGACGGGTATGTCGGGGGAACTTCTTGAGTTGAAGCAAGGGTGTGAAGGAACCTTTGGAAGTTCCAGAGTTTAGGTGTGATTAGCCTCGAGACACCTCAGCGGAAATGGGCCTCATCTCGCCTGGAGGGAGAACCTCCTGGATTTTCTGGAGTTGCGGCAGGTGCTCTCGACTAACGACGGGGACCTCAGGGACCCGCTCTGGTCGCCTCAGGAAAGGCCAGTCCCCATGCGAGTTGCCGGGGGCCTCTTGGGATTCCTCTCCCGTTAATGCCGGGGCCTAAGACCTTGTGTGGAGTCAGTGCTGGAAACTGAGGATTCCTCTGCAGTGCCGACATGTATCTTGGTGAACTCCTGGAGTCTCCCCAGTGGTCGGAGTCTCCAGTCTCGGGGCATGCACGTGAGCTTTCCTCCCCGAGCTGTAGCAGCAGTGTCACGCTTCCCTTCGCGTGGATCAAGGTTACTGTGGCCTTTCCCAAGAGGCTTTCCCACAGGGCTGTCCCACGTGCCACCGTGGTGTGAGTCGATCCTCGGCTTGAAAGTCGAGGCAGTGCAGGGAAAACAGGTTTCCCTGGAATAGACTGAGATATCTGGGGACTCAGGGAAATGGTGGCACGACCCTGGAGTTCCTCTCGCCTTTCCTGTGGAGAGCGACTCCTCTTGAATGCAACGGGAACACGGGAATTCTTTCCCGACCACGCAGGGGAAAGGATCCCTCCTCTTGAGCTATGAGGCAGAAACGGCGTCTCCTCTGGATGTGGGCGGGACTCTCGTGCTTCCTCTCGAGTGGAGAGCGGTACGTCGGGAACTTCTTGATTGCAGCAAGGGTGTGGAAGGACCCTTTGGAAGTTCCAG
>NW_017207078.1:0-4584 GCF_001704415.2 Capra hircus | reverse complement strand
AGGAAAGGCGAGACGAACTCCAGGGTCGTGCCACCATTCCCAGAGTCCCCAGATGTCTCAGTCCATTCCAGGGAAACCTGTTTTCCCTGCACTGCCTCGACTTTCAAGCCGAGGATCGACTCACACAACAGGTGGCACGTGGACAGCCCTGTGGGAAAGCCTCTTGGAAGGGAGAGGAAAGCCACAGATCCCTTGATCCACGCGAAGGAAGCGTGACACTGCTGCTACAGCTCGGGAGGAAAGCGCACGTGCATGGCCCACTCGAGACGAGGACTGACCCCTGGGGGAGACTCCAGAAGTACCCCAAGATCCATGTCAGCACTGGAGAGGAATCCTCAGGTTCCGCACCGACTCCACACAAGGTCTTAGGCCCGGCATCGACGGGAGAGGAATCCCGAGAGGCCCCGAGCAACTCGCATGGGGACTGGCCTTTCCTGAGGCCACAGAGCGGGTCCCTGAGGTCCCCGTCGTAAGTCGAGAGCACCTGCCCACAACTCGAGAAAATCCAGGAGGTTCTCCCCTCCAGGCGAGATGAGGCCCATTTCCGCTGAGGGTCTCGAGGCTAATCACACCTAACCTCTGGAACTTCCAAAGGGTCCTTCACACCCTTGCTGCAACTCAAGAAGTTCCCCGACATACCCGTCTCCACTCGAGAAGAAGCACGAGAGTCCCGCCCACATCCAGAGGGCCCCCGTTTCCGCCTCCTAGCTCGAGAGGAGGGATCCTTTCCCTGCGTGGTCGGGAAAGAATTCCCGGCGTTCCGTCGCATCTCAAGAGGAGGCGCTCTCCACAGGAAAGGAGAGGAACTCCAGGGTCGTGCCACCATTCCCAGAGTCCCCAGATGTCTCAGTCCATTCCAGGGAAACCTGTTTTCCCTGCACTGCCTCGACTTTCAAGCCGAGGATCGACTCACACCACGGTGGCACGTGGACAGCCCTGTGGGGAAGCCTCGTGGGAAAAGCCACAGATCCCTTGATCCACGCGAAGGGAGCATGACACTGCTGCTACAGCTCGGAGGAAAGCGCACGTGCATGCCCCACTCGAGACGAGGACTGACCCACTGGGGGGACTCCAGAAGTACCCCAAGATCCATGTCAGCACTGGAGAGAATCCTCAGGTTCCAGCACCGACTCCACACAAGATCTTAGGCCCGCATCGACGGAGAGGAATCCCGACAGGCCCCGAGCAACTCGCATGGGGACTGGCCTTTCCTGAGGCCACCAGAGCGGGTCCCTGAGGTCCCCGTCGTAAGTCGAGAGCACCTGCCGCAACTCGAGAAAATCCAGGAGGTTCTCCCCTCAGGCGAGATGAGGCCCATTTCCGCTGAGGCGTCTCGAGCTAATCACATCTAACATCTGGAACTTCCAAAGGGTCCTTCACACCCTTGCTGCAACTCAAGAAGTTCCCCGACATACCCGTCTCCACTCGAGAGGAAGCACGAGAGTCCCGCCACATCCAGAGGAGCCCCGTTTCCGCCTCCTAGCTCGAGAGGAGGGATCCTTTTCCTGCGTGGTCGGGAAAGAATTCCCGGCGTTCCCGTCGCATCTCAAGAGGAGGCGCTCTCCACAGGAAAGGCGAGAGGAACTCCAGGGTCGTGCCACCATTCCCAGAGTCCCCAGATGTCTCAGTCCATTCCAGGGAAAACTGTTTTCCCTGCACTGCCTCGACTTTCAAGCCGAGGATCGACTCACACCACGGTGGCACGTGGAACAGCCCTGTGGAAAGTCTCGTGGGAAAGCCTCGAGGGAAAACCACATCCCTTGATCCACGCGAAGGGAAGCGCGACACTGCTGCTACAGCTCGGGAGGAAAGCGCACGTGCATGCCCCACTCGAGACGAGGACTGACTGCCCTGGGGAGACTCCAGAAGTACCCCAAGATCCATGTCTGCACTGGAGAGGAATCCTCAGGTTCCAGCACCTAGTCCACACGAGGTCTTAGGCCCCAGCATCGACGGGAGAGGAATCCCGAGAGGCCCCGAGCAACACGCATGGGGACTGGCCTTTCCTGAGGCCACAAGAGCGGTCCCTGAGGTCCCCGTCGTAAGTCGAGAGCACCTCCGCAACTCGAGAAAATCCAGGAGGTTCTCCCCTCCAGGCGAGATGAGGCCCATTTCCGCTGAGGCTTCTCCAGGCAAATCACACCTAACCTCTGGAACTTCCAAAGGGTCCTTCACACCCTTGCTGCAACTCAAGAAGTTCCCCGACATACCCGTCTCCACTCGAGAGGAACAGGAAAGTCCCGCCCAACATCCAGAGGAGCCACGTTTCCGCCTCATAACTCGAGAGGTTTGATCCTTTCCCTGCGTGGTCGGGAAAGAATTCGCCGGCGTTCCCGGTCCCATCTCAAGAGGAGGCGCTCTCCAGAGGAAAAGCGAGAGGAACTCCAGGGTCGTGCCACCATTCCCAGAGTCCCAAAGATGTCTCAGTCCATTCCAGGGAAACCTGTATTCCCTGCACTGCCTCGACTTTCAAGCCGAGGATCGACTCACACCACAGTGGCACGTGGGACAGCCCTGTGAGAAAGCCTCGTGGGAAAGCCTCGAGGGAAAGCCACAGATCCCTTGATCCACGCAAAGGGAAGTGTGACACTGCTGCTACAGCTCGGAGGAAAGCGCACGTGCATGGACCCACTCGAGATGAGGCCTGACACCCCTGGGGGGACTCCAGAAGTACGCCAAGATCTATGTCAGCCCTGGAGAGGAATTCTCAGGTTCCGGCAACGACTCCACACAAGGCCTTAGGCCCCGGCATCGACGGGAGAGGAATCCCGAAGAGGCACCAGAGCAACTCGCATGGGGACTGGCCTTTCCTGAGAGGCCACCAGAGCGGGTCCCTGAGGTCCCCGTCGTAAGTCGAGAGCACCTGCCAGCAACTCGAGAAAATCCAGGAGGTTCTCCCCTCCAGGCGAGCTGAGTCCTATTTCCGCTGAGGTATCTCGAGGCTAATCACACCTGAACGTCTGGAACTTCCAAAGGGTCATTCACACCCTAGCTGCAACTCAAGAAGTTCCCCGACATACCCGACTCCACTCGAGAGGAAGCACGAGAGTCCCGCCCACATCCAGAGGAGCCCTGTTTCCGCCTCCTAGCTCGAGAGGAGGGATCCTTTCCCTGCGTGTCGGGATAGAATTCCCGGTGTTCCCCGTCGCATCTCAAGAAGAGGCGCTCTCCACAGTAAAGGCGAGAGGAACTCCAGGGTCCGTGCCACCATTCCCAGAGTCCCCTGGATGTCTGCATTCCATTCCTGGGAAACCCTGTTTTCCCTGCACTGCCTCGACTTTCAAGCCGGAGGGATCGACTCACACCACGGTGGCACGTGGACAGCCCTGTGGGAAAGCCTCGTGGGAAAGCCTCTTAGGAAAGCCTCGAGGGAAAGCCACAGATCCGTTGATCCCACGAAGGGAAGCGTGACACTGCTGCTACATCTCGGGAGGAAAAGCGCACGTGCATGCCCCCACTCGAGTAGAGGACTGACTGCACTGGGGAGACGCCAGAAGTACCCCAAGATCCATGTCAGCACTGGAGAGGAATCCTCAGGTTCCAGCAGCGACTCCACACAAGATCTTAGGCCCCGGCATCGACGGAGAGGAATCCCGACAGGCCCCAAGCAACTCGCATGGGGACTGGCCTTTCCTGAGGCCACCAGAGCGGGTTCCTGAGGTCCCCGTCGTAAGTTGGAGAGCACCATCCGCAACTCGAGAATATCCAGGAGGTTCTCCCCTCCAGGTGACATGAGGCCCATTTCCGCTGATGCGTCTCAAGTCTAATCACATCTAACATCTGGAACTTCCAAAGGTAATTCACACCCTTGCTGCAACTCAAGAAGTTCCCTGACATACCCGTCTCCACTCGAGAGGAAGCACGAGAGTCCCGCCCACATTCAGAGGAGACCCGTTTCCACCTCTTAGCTAGAGAGGTTTGATCCTTTCCCTGCGTGGTCGGGAAAGAATTTGCACCATTCCCGTCGCATCTCAAGAGGAGGCGCTCTCCAGAGGAAAGGCGAGACGAACTCCAGGGTCGTGCCACCATTCCCAGAGTCCCCAGATGTCTCAGTCCATTCCAGGGAAACCTGTATTCCCTGCACTGCCTCGACTTTCAAGCCGAGGATCGACTCACACCACAGTGGCACATGGCACAGCCCTGTGGGAAAGCCTCTTGGAAAGCCTGGAGAGAAAGCCACAGATCCCTTGATCCATGCGAAGGGAAGCGGGACACTGCTGCTACAGCTCGGGAGGAAAGCGCTCGTGCATGGCCCCACTCGAGACGAGGACTGCCACCCCTGGGGAGACTCCAGAAGTACCCCAAGATCCATGTCAGCACTGGAGAGGAATCCTCAGGTTCCGGCACCGACTCCACACAAGGTGGTAGGACCCGGCATCGATGGGGAGAGGAATCCCGAGAGGCCCTAGAGCAACTCGCATTGGGACTGGCCTTTCCTGAGGCACATCAGCGGGTCCCTGAGGTCCCCGTCGTAAGTCGAGAGCACCTGCCCAAACTCGAGAAAATCTAGGAGGTTCTCCCCTCCAGGCGAGCTGAGTCCCATTTCCGCTGAGGTATCTCGAGGCTAATCACACCTGACCTCTG
>NW_017207077.1:0-4584 GCF_001704415.2 Capra hircus | reverse complement strand
GTGGAAAGAGCCTCGAGGGAAAGCCACAGATCCTTGATCCACGTGAAGGGAAGCGTGACACTGCTGCTACAGCTCGGGAGGAAATCGCACGTGCATGCCCCCACTTCGGGACGAGGACTGACTCCTGGGGTGACTCCAGAAGCACCCCAAGATCCATGTCAGCACTGGAGAGGAAACCTCAGGTTCCGGCACCGACTCCACACAAGATCTTAGGACCCGGCATTGACGGGAGAGGAATCCCGAGAGGCCACCGAGCAACTCGCATGGGGACTGGCCTTTCCTGAGGCCACCAGAGCGGGTCCCTGAGGTCCCCTTCGAAAGTCGAGAGCACCTGCAGCAACTCGAGAAAATCCAGGAGGTTCTCCCCTCCAGGCGAGATGAGGCCTTTTCCGATGAGGCGTCTCGAGGCTAATCACACCTATATTCTGGAACTTCCAAAGGGTCCTTTACACCTTGCTGCAACTCAAGAAGTTCCCGACATACCCGTCTCCACTCGAGAGGAAGCACGAGAGTCCGCCCACATCCAGAGGAGCCCCGTTTCCGCCTCCTAGCTCGAGAGGAGGGATCCTTTCCCTGCGTGGTCGGGAAAGAATTCCCGGCGTTCCTGTCGCATCTCAGAGGAGGCCCTCTCCACAGGAAAGTCGAGAGGAACTCCAGGGTCGTGCCACCATTCCCAGAGTCCCCGAGATGTCTCAGTCCATTCCAGGGAAACCTCTTTTCCCTGCACTGCCTCGACTTTCAAGCCGAGGATCGACTCACACCACGGTGGCACGTGGGACAGCCCTGTGGGAAAGCCTCGTGGGAAAGCCACAGATCCCTTGATCCAAGCGAATGGAAGCGTGACACTGCTGCTACTGCTCGGGAGGAAAGCCACGTGCATGCCCCACTCGAGACGAAGAACTGACTCCCCTGGGGAGACTCCAGAAGTACCCCAAGATCCATGTCAGCACTGGAGAGGAATCCTCAGGTTCCGGCACCGAATCCACACAAGTCTTAGGTCCTGGCATCGACGGGAGAAGAATCCCGAGAGGCCCCGAGCAACTCGAATGGGGACTGGCCTTCCTGAGGCCACCAGAGTGGGTCCCTGAATTCCCGACGTATCTCGAGAGCACCTGCCACAACTCGAGAAATCCAGGAGGTTCTCCCCTCCAGGCGAGATGAGGCTCTTTTCTCCTGAGGTGTCTCAAGGCTAATCACACCTAACCTCTGGAACTTCCAAAGGGTCCTTCGCACCCTTGCTGCAACTCAAGAAGTTCCCCGACATACCCGTCTCCACTCGAGAGGAAGCACGAGAGTCCCGCCCACATCCAGAGGAGCCCCGTTTCCGACTCCTAGCTCGAGAGGAGGCATCCTTTCCCTGCGAGATCGGGAAAGAATTCCCGGCGTTCCCGTGGCAACTCAAGAGGAAGCGCTCTCAACATGAAGGCGAGAGGAACTCCTGGGTCGTGCCACCATTCCCAGAGTCCCCCAGTGTCTCAGTCCATTCTAAGGAAACCTGTTTTCCCTGCACTGCTCTACTTCAAGCCGAAGGATCGACTCACCCCACAGTGCACGTGGGACAGCCCTGTGGGAAAGCCTCGTGGGAAAGCCTCGAGGGAAAGACACAGACCCTTGAACCACGCGAAGGAAGCGTGACACTGCTGCTACAGCTCGGGAGGAAAGCGCACGTGCATGCCCCCAATCGACGAGGACTGACTCCCCTGGGGAGACTCCAGAAGTACCCCAAGATCCACGTCAGCACTGGAGAGGAATCCTCAGGTTCCGGGCACCGACTCCACACAAGGTCTTAGGCCCCGGCATCAAAGGGAGAGGAATCCCGAGAGGCCTCCGAGCAACTCGCATGGGGACTGGCCTTTCCTGAGGCCACCCAGAGCGGGTCCCTTGAGGTCCCCGTCGTAAGTCGAGAGCACCTGCCGCAACTCGAGAAAATCCAGGAGGTTCTCCCCTCCAGGCGAGATGAGGCCCATTTCCGCTGAGGCGACTCGAGGCTAATCACACCTATCCTCTGGAACTTCCAAAGGGTCCTTCACACCCTTGCTGCAACTCAAGAAGTTCCCGACATACCTGTCTCCACTCGAGAGGAAGCACGAGAGTCCCGCTCACATACAGAGGATCCCCGTTTCCTCCTCCTATCTCGAGAGGAGGGATCCTTTCCCTGCGTGGTCGAAAAGAAATGCCAGCGTTCCCGTCACATCTCAAGAGGAGAGCCTCTCAACTGGAAAGGCGAGAGGAACTCCAGGGTCGTGCCACCATTCCCAGAGTCCCCGAGATGTCTCCGTCCATTCCAGGGAAACCTGTTTTCCCTGCACTGCTTCGACTTTCAACCCGAGGATCGACTCACACCACGGTGGCACGTGGGACAGCCCTGTGGGAAAGCCTCTGGGAAAGCCTCGTGGAAAGCCTCGGAAAGACACAGATCCCTTGATCCACGCGAAGGAAGCGTGACACTGCTGCTACAGCTCGGGAGGAATGCCCACGTGCATGCCCCCACTCGAGAAGAGGACTGACTCCCCTGGGGAGACTCCCAAAACTACCCCAAGATCCATGTCAGCACTGGGAAGGAATCCTCAGTTTCCGGCACCAACTCCACACAAGGTCTTAGGCCCTGGCATCGACGGGAGAGGAATCCCAAGAGGCCCCCGAGCAACTCGATTGGGGACTGGCCTTTCCTGAGGCCACCAGAGCGGGTCCCTGAGGTCCCCGTCGTAAGTCGAGAGCACCTGCCGCAACTCGAGAAAATCCAGGAGGTTCTCCCCTCCAGGCGAGATGAGGCCCATTTCCGCTGAGGCGTCTCGAGGCTAATCACACCTAACGTCTGGAACTTCCAAAGGGTCCTTCACACCCTTGTTGCAACTCAAGAAGTTCTCCCGACATACCCGTCTCCACTCGAGAGGAAGCACGAGAGTCCCGCCCACATCCAGAGGAGCCCCGTTTCCGCCTCCTAGTTCGAGAGGAGGGATCCTTTCCCCTACTGTGGTCGGGAAAGAATTTCCCGCGGTTCCCGTCGCATCTCAAGAGGAGTGCTCTCCACAGGAAAGGCGAGAGGGACTCCAGGGTCGTGCCACAATTCGCAGAGTCACCCAGATGTCTCAGTCCATTCTAGGGAAAACTGTTTTCCCTGCACTGCCTCGACTTTCAAGCCGAGGATCGGACTCACACCACGGTGGCACGTGAGACAGCCCTGTGGGAAAGCCTCGTGGGAAAGCCTCGAGGGAAAGCCACAGATCCCTTGATCCACAGCGAAGGGAAGCGTGACACTGCTGCTACAGCTTGGGAGGAAAGCGCACCTGCATGCCTCCACTCAAGACGAGGACTGACTCCCCTGGGGAGACTCCAGAATTTCCCCAAGATCCATGTCATCCCTGGAGAGGAATCCTCAGGTTCCGGCACCGACTCCACACAAGGTCTTAGGCCCCGGTATCGACGGAGAGGAATCCCGAGAGGCCACCGAGCAACTTGTATGGGGACTGGCCTTTCCTGAGGCCACCACACCCGGTCCCTGAGGTCCCCGTCGTATGTCGAGAGCACCTGCTGTAACTGGAGAAAATCCAGGAGGTTCTGCCCTCCAGGCGAGATGAGGCCCATTTCCGCTGAGGCGTCTCGAGGCTAATCACACCTAACCTCTGGAACTTCCAAAGGGTCCTTCACACCCTTGCTACAACTCAAGAAGTTCCCCGACATACCCGTCTCCACTCGAGAGGAAGCACAACAGTCCCGCCCACATCCAGAGGAGCCCCGTTTCCGCCTCCTAGCTTAAGAGGAGGGATTCTTTCCCTGCGTGGGTGGGAAAGAATTCCCCGTGTTCCCGTCGCATCTCAAGAGCAGGAGATCTCCACAGGAAAGGCAAGAGGGACTCCAGGGTCTTGCCAGCATTCCAAGAGTCCCCCAGATGTCTAAGTCCATTCCAGAAGAACCTGTTTTCCCTGCACTGCCTCGAATTTCACGCCGAGGATCGACTCACACCACCGTGGCACGTGGGACAGCCCTGTTGGAAAGCCTCGTGTGAAAGCCTCAATGGAAAGCGACAGATCCCTTGATCCACACGTCAGAAAGCGTGACACTGCTGCTACATCCCGTGAGGAATTGGCAGGTGCATGCCCCCACATGAGATGAGGACTGAATCCCGTGGCAAGACTCCAGAAGTATGGAAAGACTCATGTCAGCACTGGAGAGGCATCCTCAGGGTCTGGCCCCGACTCCACACAAGGTCTTAGGCACCGGCATCGATGGGTGAGGAATCCCTAGAGGCCCCCTGGTAACTCGCATGGGGACTGGCCTTTCCTGAGGCCACCAGAGCGGGTCCCTGAGGTCCGCATCGTAACTCGAGAGCACCTGCCGCAACTGGGTAAAATCCAGGAGGTTCTCCCCTCCAGGCGAGATGAGGCCCATTTCCCCTGAGGCCTTTATGCTGTATGTAATTTCCACTGATATTTAGAGCTTCACATACCTGTTAATTAACGTGGCTAGAAAGACAGGGCCATTGTCGGATTCTATACTGGTTGGAAACCCAAGTCTGGGAATTATTTCTCAAATCAGCGAGCTACTTCATTTTCTTTTCAGATCAGGTAGGGAAGGCCTCTGCCC
>NW_017207076.1:0-4584 GCF_001704415.2 Capra hircus | reverse complement strand
GTCTTCAGCATTTGAAGAGTGTTTCAATCCAAAAACCCCTCTGAATGCTTTCTAGCCTGCCTGCAGGACTCGTACAGCTGGGCATGTGATTGTTTGAGGCCTCCTTTCCCCAGGAGGCACAGGAAGCTTAAAGCATCCTAGGAATGTAGGGGCATCCGAGGAGTCAAAATCTTTATAATAGGACTGATTAAAAGTTTCATTTTTTGGGTCAATGCTTGCTGCTAAATTTCATATCCTTTATTTTTAGATAGAGTTGGTATATTAAAAAAACAAGTAGTAGACTGGTATTAGGAACATTAGATCTTTGAGTTAAGTACCTTCTTTGTTATAACCCACTGCACCTTTGTTTTATAGAGATGTAACTTTAATGCTTTAAGGAAATGCAGATTAAAGAAAAACACTTCAGAGGAAACAAAATTAACATTCATTAAGGAAGAGAGCCAAAAAGTGTTTAACAAGCCTCTTGGCCAGAAGATAATGTAAATCACCAGAGACCTTTTGTATACAAAATGATGTACAGAAAGAGTCTGGGGTGCAAACGCTACATAATTTTGTGTTACCCATTGAACTCCATGTTTTATCAAAAGTATAAAAGGCTTTATGAACAATAAAGGATGGGGCCAGTTTCTCGGACCAGTTTCTCGAACTAGTCTCTCGGCCTGGTTTCTTGAGACTCAGGCTCCCCCGTGTCTTTTTCTCTCTTTCTTCTTCTCTCCCTTTCCTTCTCTCTGCTTTTTACTTTAACTTCAGGCTGAATCTCCACCAGGGGCGCGGAGGCTCGCCAGGTCTACTTACTTGCCTGGCTGTTAAGACCTGCACGAAAGGGAGCTTAAGGTGAGGCACCCTTAGATATTCAAGCAGGGGCTGGTGGCCCAACGTAGATGGTGAAAATTCTTTGTCTGGAATTTTATTGGCCTTCCACGTAAACCAAGATATTCAGCCCTTTTCCTCCAGTTAATCTTCTTACTACACTATAATTTCTTAATCTAATCTTACATTAATAAATAAAAAAGACTTTCCACGACAACGCCGTCCATCCATCCGTCGAATTCCCTGGATCCAGCGGGGCTGGACCCCGGCAGACTGAGATATCTGGGGGACTCTTGGAATGGTGGCATGACCCTGGAGTTCCTCCGCCTTTCCTGTGGAGAGCGCCTCCTCATGAGATGCGACGGGAACACCGGGAATTCTTTCCCGAACATGCAGGGAAAGGATACCTGACCTCGAGGTATGAGGCGGAAACGGGGCTCCTCTGGATGTGGGCGGGATTCTCGTGCTTCCTCTCGAGTGGAGTCAGGTATGTCGGGGAACTTCTTGAGTTGCAGCAAGGGTGTGAAGGACCCTTTGGAAGTTCCAGATGTTAGGTATGGTTAGCCTCGAGACGCCTCAGAGGAAAAGGGCCTCATCTCGCCTGGAGGGGAGAACCTCCTGGATTTTCTCGAGTTGCGGCAGGTGCTCTTGACTTACTACGGGGACCTCAGGGACCCTCTGGTGGCCTCAGGAAAGGCCAGTCCCCATGCGAGTTGCTCGGGGCCTCTCGGGATTCTTCTCCCGTCGATGCCGGGGCCTAAACCTTGTGTGGAGACGGTGCCGGAACCTGAGGATTCCTCTCCAGTGCTGACATGGATCTTGGGGTATTTCTGGAGTCTCCCCAGGGGAGTCAGTCCTCGTCTCGAGTGGGGGCATGCACGTGCGCTTTCCTCCCGAGCTGTAGCAGCAGTGTCACGCTTCCCTTCGCCTGGATCAAGGGATCTGTGCCTTTCCCTTGAGGCTCTCCCACGAGGCTTTCCCAGAAGGCTTTCTCACAGGGCTGTCCCACGTGCCACCGTGGTGTGAGTCGATCCTCGGCTTGAAAGTCGCGGCAATCGAGGGAAAACAGATTTCCCTGGAATGGACTTAGACATCTGCGGGACTCTGGGAATGGTGGCAAGACCCGGGAGTTCCTCTCGCCTTCCAGTGGAGAGCGCCTCCTCTTGAGATGCGACGGGAATGCCGGGAATTCTTTCCCGACCACGCAGGGAAAGGATCCCTCCTCTCGAGCTAGGAGGCGGAAACGGGGCTCCTCTGGATGTGGGCGGGCTCTCGTGCTTACTCTGGAGTAGAGACGGGAATGTCGGGGAACTTCTTGAGTTGCAGCAAGGGTGTGAAGGACCCTTTGGAAGTTCCAGAGGTTAGGTGTGATTAGCCTCGAGACGCCTCAGCGGAAATGGGCCTCATCTCGCCTGGAGGGGACAACCTCCTGGATTGTTTCTAGTTGCGGCAGGTCCTCTCGTCTTACGACGGAGACCTCAGGGACCCGCTCTGGTGGCCTCAGGAAAGGCCAGTCCCCATGCGAGTTGCTCGGGGCCTCTCGGGATTTCTCTGCCGTCCATGCCGGGGCTTAAGACCTTGTGTGGAGTCGGAGCCGGAACGTGAGGATTACTCTCCAGTGCTGACATGGATCTTGGGGTACCTCCGGAGTCTCCCCAGGGGAGTCAGTCCTCGTCTCAAGTAGGGGCATGCACGTGTGCTTTCCTCCCGAATTGCAGCAGCAGTGTCACGCTTCCCTTCCCGAGGATCAAGGGATCAGTGGCTTTCCCTCGGGGCTTTCCCATGAGGCTTTCACACGAGGCTTTCCCACAGGGCTGTCCCACGTGCCACCGTGGTGTGAGTCGATCCTCGGCTTGAAAGTTGAGGCAGTGCAGGGAAAACAGGTTTCCCTGGAATGGACTGAGATATCTGGGGCACTCTGGGAATGGTGGCACCACCCTGGAGTTCCTCTCGCCTTTCCTGTGGAGAGCGCCTCTTTTTGAGATGCGACGGGAACGCCGGGAATTCTTTCCCGACCACGCAGGGAACGGATCCCTGCTCTCGAGCTAGGAGGCGGAAACGGGGCTCCTCTGGATGTGGGCGGGACTCTCGTGCTTCCTCTCGAGTGGAGATGGGTTTATCTGGGAACTTCTTAAGTTGCAGCAGGGGTGTGAAGGACCCTTTGGAAGTTTCAGAGGTTATGTGTGATTAGCCTCGAGACGCCTCAGCGGAAATGGGCCTCATCACGCCTGGAGGTGAGAACCTCCTGGATTTTCTCGAGTTGCGGCAGGTGCTCTCAACTTACAAAGGGCACAATAGGGACCCGCTCTGTTGGCCTTAGGAAAGGCCAGTCCCCATGCGAGTTGCTCGGGGGCCTCTCGGGATTCCTCTCCCGACGATGCCGGGGCCTAAGACCTTGTGTGGAGTCGGTGCTGGAACCTGAGGATTCCTCTCCAGTGCTGACATGGATCTTGGGGTACTTCTGGAGTCTCCCCAGGGGAGTCAGTCCTGGTCTCGAGTTTGGGTATGCACGTGCGCTTTCCTCCCGAGCTCTAGCAGCATTGTCACGCTTCCCTTCGCGTGGAACAAGGGATCAGTGGCTTTCCCTCGAGGGTTTACCACGACGCTTTCCACGAGGCTTTCCCACAGGGCTTTCCCTCGTGCAACCGTGGTGTGAGTCGATCCTCGGCTTGAAAGTGGAGGCAGTGCCAGGAAAACAGTTTTCCCTGGAATGGACTGAGACATCTTGGGGACTCTGGGAATGGTGGCACGACCCTGGAGTTCCTCTCGCCTTTCCTGTGGAGAGCGCCTCTCTTGAGATGCGATGGGAATGCAGGGAATTCTTTCCCGACCACGCACTGAAAGGATCCCTCCTCTCGAGCTATGAGGCAGAGAAGGGGCTCCACTGGATATGGGCGGGATTCTTGTGCTTCCTCTCAAGTGGCGACGGGTATGTTGGGGAACTTCTTGAGTTGAAGCAAGGGTGTGAAGGACTCTTTGGAAGTTCGAGAGTTTAGGTGTGATTAGCCTCGAGACGCCTCAGCGGAAATGGGCCTCATCTCACCTGGAGGGGAGAACCTCCTGGATTTTCTCGAGTTGCGGCAGGTGCTCTCGACTTACGACCTGGACCTCAAGGACCCGCTTGGTGGCCTGAGGAAAGGCCAGTCCCCATGCGAGTTGCTCGGGGGCCTCTCGGGATTCCTCTCCCTTCGATGTCGGGGCCTAAGACCTTGTGTGCAGTCGGTGCCGGAACCTGAGGATTCCTTTCCAGTGCTGACATGGATCTTGGGGTACCTCTGGAGTCTCCCCAGGGGATTCAGGCCTCGTCTCGAGTGGGGGCATGAGTGTGCCCTTTCCTCCCATGCTGTAGCAGCAGTGTCATGCTTCTGCTTGCGTGGACCAAGGGATCTGTGACTTTCCCTCGAGTCTTTCCCACGAGGCTCTCCCACAGGGCTGTCCCACGTGTCTCGGTGGTGTGAGTCGATCCTCGGCGTGAAAGCCGAGGCAGTGCAGGGAAAACAGGTTCCTGTGGAATGGACTGAGACATCTGGGGGAGTCTTGGAATGGTGGCACGACCCTGCAGTTCCTCTCCCCTTTCCTTGGAGAGCGCCTCCTCTTGAGATGCGATGGAATTCCGGAAATTCTTTCCCGACCATGTAGGGAAAGGATCCCTCATCTCGAGCTACGAGCCGGAAACGGAGCTCCTCTGGATGTGGCCGGACCCTCGTTTTCCTCTTGAGTGGAGACGGGTATGTCGGGAACTTCTTGAGTTGCAGCATGACTGTGAAAGACCCT
>NW_017207074.1:0-4586 GCF_001704415.2 Capra hircus | reverse complement strand
CGAGAAGCCCCGGAGCAACTCGTATGGGGACCTGCCTTTCCTGAGGCCACCAGAGCGGGTCCCCTGAGGTCCCCGTCGTAAAGTCGAGAGCACCTGCCGCAACTCGAGAAAATCCAGGAGGTTGTCCCATCCAGGCGAGATGAGGCCCATTTAGGCTGCGGCGTCTCGAGGCTATTCTCACTTAACCTCTGGAAGTTCCAAAGGGTCCTTCACACCTTTGCTGCAACTCAAGAAGTTCCCCGACATACCGTCTCCACTCAGAAGAAGCACGAGAGTCCCGCCCACATCCAGAGGAGCCCAGTTTCTGCCTGTTAGCTAGAGAGGAGGGGATCCTTTCCCTGTGTGGTCGGAAAGAATTCCCTGCGTTCCCGTCGCATCTCAAAGAGAGGCGCTCTCCACAGGAAAGGCGAGAGGAACTCCAGGGTCGTACCACCATTCCCAGAGTCCCCAGATGTCTCCGTCCATTCCAGGGAAACCTCTTTTCCCTGTACTGCCTCGACTTTCAAGCCGACGATCGACTCACACCACGGTGGCACGTGGGACAGCCCTGTGGGAAAGCCTCGTGGGAGAGCCTCGTTGGAAAGCCTCGAGGGAAAGCCCTGATCCGTTGATCCACCAGAAGGGAAGCGCAACACTGCTGCTACAGCTCGGAAGGAAAGCGCACGTGCATGCCCCCACTCGAGACGAGGACTGACTTCCCTGGGGATACTCCAGAAGTACACCAAATACATGTCAGCACTGAAGAGGAATCCTCAGGTTCCGGAACTGACTCCACACAAGGTCTTAGGCCCAAGCATCGACGGGAGATGAATCCCGAGAGGCCTCCGAGCAACTCGCATGGGGACTGGCCTTTCCTGTGGCCACCAGAAGGGGTCCTTGAGGTCCCCGTCGTAAGTCGAGAGCACCTGCCGCAACTCGAGAAAATCCAGGAGGTTCTCCCCTCCAGGCGAGATGAGGCCCATTTCCGCTGAGGCGTCTCGAGGCTAATCACACCTAACCTCTGAAACTACCAAAGGGTCCCTCACACCCTTTCTGCAACTCAAGTAGTTCCCCGACCTACCCGTCTCCACTAGAGAGGAAGCACGAAGGTCGATCCCACATCCAGAGGAGCCCTGTTTCTGCCTCCTAGCTCGAGAAGAGGTATCCTTTCCCTGCGTGTTCGTGAAAGAATTCCCGGCGTTCCCGTCTCATCTCAAGAGGAGACGCTCTCCACAGGAAAGACCAGAGGAACTCCAGGGTTCGTGCCACCATTCCCAGAGTACCCCAGATGTCTCAGTCCATTCCAGGGAAAGCTGTTTTCCCTGCACTGCCTCGACTTTCAAGCTGAGGATCGACTCACACCACGGTGGCACGTGGGACAGCCCTGTGGGAAAGCCTCGAGGGAAAGCCCCTGATCACTTCATCCACGCGAAGGGAAGCGCGACACTGCGGCTACAGCTCGGAAGGAAAGCGCACGTGCATGCCCCCACTCGAGACGAGGACTGACTCCCCTGGGGAGACTCCAGAAGAACCCCAGGATCCATGTCAGCACTGGAGAGGAATGCTCAGGTTCCGGCACCGACTACACACAAGATCTTAGGCCCCGGCATCGACGGGAGAGGAATCCCAGAGGCCCCCGAGCAACTCGCATGGGGACTGGCCTTTCGTGAGGCCACCAGAGCGGGTCCCTGAGGTCCCCGTCGTAAGTCGAGAGCACCTGCCGCAACTCGAGAAAAATCCAGGAGGTTCTCCCCTCCAGGCGAGATGAGGCCCATTTCCGCTGATGCGTCTCGAGGCTAATCACACCTAAATTCCGGAACTTCCAAAGGGTCCTTCACACCCTTGCTGCAACTCAAGAAGTTCCCCGACATACCCGTCTCCACTCGAGAGGAAGCTCGAGAGTCCCGCCCACATCCAGAGGAGCCCCGTTTCTGCCTCCTAGCTCGAGAGGAGGGATCCTTTCCCTGCGTGCTCGCGAAAGAATTTCCGGCGTTCCCGTCGCATCTCAAGAGCAGGCGCTCTCCACAGGAAAGGCGATAGGAACTCCAGGGTCGTGCCACCATTCCCAGAGTCCCCCCAGACGTCTCAGTCCATTCCAGGGAACCTGGTTTCCCCTCACTGCCTCGACTTTCAAGCCGAGGATCGACTCACACCACAGTGGTACGTGGGGCAGCCCTGTGGGAAAGCCTCGTGGGAAGCCTTGAGGGAAAGCCACAGATCCCTTGATCCACGCGAAGGGAAGCGTGACACTGCTGCTAAAGCTCGGGAGGAAAGCGCACGTGCATGGCCCCACTCGAGACGAGGACTGACACCCCTGGGGAGACCCCAGATGTACCCCAAGATCCATGTCAGCACTGGAGAGGAATCCTCAGGTTCCGGCACCGACTCCACACAAGGTTTTAGGCCCCTGCATCAACGTGAGAGGAATCCCGAGAGCCCAGAGCAACTCGCATCGGACTGGCCTTTCCTGAGGCCACCACAGCGGGTCCCTGAGGTCCCCATCGTAAGCCGAGAGCACCTGCCGGAACTGGAGAAAATCCAGGAGGTTCTCCCCCTCCAGGCGAGCTGAGTCCCATTTCCGCTGAGGTATCTCGAGGCTAATCACACCTTACCTCTGGAAATTCCAAAGGGTTCTTCACACCCTTGCTGCAGCTCTAGAAATTCCCCGACATACCGGTCTCCCACACAGAAGAAGCACTAGAGTCCCGCCACAAACCAGAGGAGACCCGTTTCCGCCTCCTGGCTCGAGACGAGGGATCCTTTCCCTGCGTGTTCGGGTAAGAATTCCCGGCGTTCCCGTCGCATCTCAAGAGGAGGCGCTCTCCACAGGAAAGGCGAGAGGAACTCCAGGGTGGTGCCACCATTCCCAGAGTCCCCCAGATGTCTCAGTCAATTCCAGTGAAACCTGTTTTCCCTGCACTGCCTCGACTTTCAAGCCGAGGATCGACTCACACCACGGTGGCACGTGGGACAGCCCTGAGGGAAAGCATCGTGGGAAAGCCTCGAGGGAAAGCCACAGATCCCTTGATCCACTTGAAGGGAATCGTGATACTGCTGCAACAGCTGGGAGGAAAGCGCACGTGCATGCCCCCTCGAGACGAGGACTGACTCCCCTGGGGAGACTCCAGAAGTACCCAGGATCCATGTCAGCACTGGAGAGGAATGCTCAGGGTTCCGGCACCGACTACACACAAGATCTTAGCCCCGGCATCGAGGGGAGAGGAATCCCAAGAGGCCCCCGAGCAACTCGCATGGGGACTGGCCTTTTCGTGAGGCCACCAGAGCGGGTCCCTGAGGTCCCCGTCGTAAGTCGAGAGCACCTGCCGCAACTCGAGAAAATCCAGGAGGTTCTCCCCCTCCAGGCGAGATGAGGCCATTTCAGCTGAGGCGTCTCGAGGCTAGTCACACCTAACCTCTGGAACTTCCAAAGGGTCCTTCACACCCTTGCTGCAACTCAAGAGGTTCCCGACATATCCGTCTCCACTCGAGAGGAAGCACGAAAATTCCACCCACATCCAGAGGAGCCCCGTTTCCGCCTCCTAGTTCGAGAGGAGGGATCCTTTCCCTGCGTTGTCGGGAAAGTATTCCCGGCGTTCCCATCGCATCTAAAGAGGAGGCGCTCTCCACAGGAAAGGCGAGAGGAACTCCAGGGTCGTGCCACCATTCCAGAGTCCCCCAGATGTCTCAGACCATTCAGGGAAACCTGTTTTCCCTGCACCCTCGACTTTGAAGCCGAGATCGACTCACACCACGGTAGCACGTGGGACAGCCCTGTGGGAAAGCCTCGGGGAAAGAGGAAAGTAAAGCCTCGTGGGAAAGCCTCGAGGGATAGCCACAGATCCCTTGATCCACGGGAAGGGAAGCGTGAATCTGCTGCTTCAGCTCGGGAGGAAAGCGCACGTGCATGCCCCACTCGAGACGACGGAAGACTCCCCTGGGGAGACTCCAGAAGTAGCCCAAGATCCATGTCAGCACTGGAGAGGAATCCTCAGGTTCCGGCACCGACTCCACACAAGGTCTTAGGCCCGGTATCAGGGGAGAGCAATCGCGAGAAGCCCCGGAGCAACTCGTATGGGGACCTGCCTTTCCTGAGGCCACCAGAGCGGGTCCCTGAGGTCCCCGTCGTAAGTCGAGAGCACCTGCGCAACTAGAGAAAATCCAGGTGGTTTCCCCTGTGGCGAGATGAGGCCCATTTCTGCTGAGGTGTCTCGAGGCTAATCACACCTAACCTCTGTAACTTCCGAAGGGTGATTCACACCCTTGCTGCAACTCAAGAAGTTCCCCGACATACCCGTCTCCACTTGAGAGGAAGCATGAGAGTCCCGCTCACATCCAGAGGAACCCCGTTTCCGCCTCCTAGCTCGAGAGGAGATCATTTTCCTTTCGTGGTCGGGAAAGAATACCCGGCGTCCCTCGCTTCTCAAGAGGAGGCGCTCTCCACAGGAAAGGCGAGAGGAACTCCAGGGTGGTGCCACCATTCCCAGAGTCCCCAGATGTCTCAGTCCATTCCAGGGAAACCTGTTTTCCCTGCACTGCCTCGACTTTCCAGCCAAGGGATAGACTCACACCACGGTGGCGTGGGACAGCCCTGTGGGAAAGCCACGTGG